>NW_024884475.1:46889948-46977803 GCF_019232065.1 Centrocercus urophasianus
AAATAGAGAAATAGAGAAATTATATTTATGTAAAATAAAATAGCATTGGTCACAGGACATCTGAGCACATTCAGTGGGTACACAAAGGACTAACATTTGACTAACACTTGAACTCATTTCACTTTTGACTCTCCATACTCAAAGGAACAGAAAGACTTAGAGTATCATCAGGAGTATCACCAGTAGTGAAGGCTTTCTCCATTTCTAAAGGCTCATTTGTATGAATCAATGTGTACCTTCATGGCACTGTGCCATTCTGGAGCTCTCCAAAGGAATCTGCGTTTACTCGCTCTTGTACAAAGCACTAACCTTGGTCTAACTCTGAAGTATTAGTTTGAATAAGCAAATATCCATCTTCAGGTCTATAGCAGCAAGCCAGCACTTCATAGGAAGCCTTGTTAGTCAATCCCGTATAACAGTGCTCCTTTCTGAATGGCCACAGGCATGCAACTTCCTTACGAGAAGTTTAAGATGCTCATAGCTGCCTTACCTCACAAGATCTTATTCACCTGCTCAGTGATTTGTGCACCTCTCACTAAGCAGCTAGACTTGGATCTGTCTCAGAAGTTCTTCACTGTTTATCTATCATTTAAATGATATATTTAATAAGACTGCTGATTAAACAGTTTTTTTTTCCACTTCTGGTCTTGGCTTAACTAATTAAACCCATAAGAAAAAAAGAACAACTAGTCTTTTATGGGGAGTAACATTCCTCATCAATTTTCATCTTTTTTAAAAAACAAAAAACAAACAAAATCTTTGTATTATCATTTCAGCATGAAACCCCATGCTCCCATGTCTGTGAGCTTTAAATCAGCACATCATTTCATCAGTGAGATAAACAGATAGTATTCTTTTTTTATCCAAAAGATAGCCCGAGAAGTTTGTGATGACATCTTGTATGGTTTTTAAAATACATAAGAATAGAGAGCTCAAATATACAGGAAGACTTCAGTTGACACAGCTTGCATTCACTGAAATAAAAGACTGTGAAGATACCTTTGAATAAAGATAACAACATTTTGCAGTTTGTTTATAAAAGCCTTGTTCCTTAAATAGTACCATGATTTTAACTTGACGTATTGTACAACTGGCCTAGGGTAAACGTAAACAGGAAAAATAACCCTCTTTCTGTTGTCTATACGAAATAACTCTTGCCCTTTTGGCATGATAAAATGATTTGCAATAAATACTGCTCATGCTCCTATATCTTTACTAATTCACTTTGAAAAGCCAACAATATCTGTAGGCACATTCTGTTATGATTAATGGCAGAAGCAATGGCATTTGCCTAACAATGTTCTTCTGGTTCTAGGAGTTTTCAAGGTCAAAATTGCATCCAGAGAAGTTCTTCTTAAACTAATTATTCTTTAAGCAGAGTAATTTTCATGCAGAGTACTTTGCTGATTAACTTACATGCAAGATGATATAAAAAGTCTAACAAGAAGATTCAGATTAAACAAACTCACCTGCATTTCCAGAAAACCTTCAATGGGAATGTTCCCATTCCTCTTCCATTATATGTTGGAAGTTCAAACCACAACCCAGCTAACTTCACTGTGTTATCGCTGCACTAATAACAACAGCATATTGAAGTGAGGTAAACTCCCTTTCACAAGGTCTGTTAAGAAAATGAAATACTGACAAAAAATCATGCCATGAAATTTCTAGTTCCATAAGTCCTTATTTCCTGGCCCGCCTTTGCAAATAGCTGTAAAAGAAGAGAAAAGATTTGCTCTTAGCCTTTATAATACCTAAGAGATTTATCTCTGAGAAATTGTCATCACTTACTGACCGATACATTCATCATACAGTGCGCAAGGGAGAAAGTTATCAGCAAACTTTTCACTAAATACATATTCCTGTCGCTTTATGTTCTCATAGCATTCTTAATAGTCATTACCATGAATTAAAACAATTTCCTACTGTTAAAGAGAACAAAAAAATTTCATAAATCATCTTTTATGCTAGAATACTTAACAAAAACAAATTCATAGCTGTGGTAAAGGAATCCAAAGTATGGTAGAAGACCATGCAACAAATAGAAAGCTTTCATTTATACAAGATGATGCAGAAAAATATGAATAAGTAGCTAATTTCAAGCTTAAAACAAGGACTTCTCAAAAGAAAAGGAGCATTCTGCAGACTCTATCAGAAGTGATAGGAAAAGCTCATGAGAAAGGAAACTGCAAAGAATTATGCATTACCAGTGTTCTAATGCCTCTTATTAACCTTACAACAATAACAGTAACACTATATTCTTTGGAAACCCCTGCCTTCTACAGTCATCCAATCTATGAATCCTACCTTTCCCTTAGGTACATAAATTCATACATTCTTGAAGAAGAAAAAAAGAACAAAAAAGGAAAAAACTGTGACCCATATGAACCTATAAGTTTTAAAACCAATGGTATATTTAGATAAGATTTCCGAGAGGATACTCAGTCACTTGTTTATGAAAAACACACAGAAATTTAAGGAAACTGCAGGCAACATTCTACATACAACTGCATTTAGGAATACCAAATTTGTTTAGAAAAAAAAAAAAATAATCAAATTTTATTACTTTCTGAGAAGGAGAATAGGCCAGGTGCCTTGGAATAAGAATAAATGGAGCAGGAAATAGGGCTGAAACAGGACTGCACATCATGGTAGTTTTTCAACCTCCCCGGCTGTGAGCAGGGTTGCCAACCACAAGAACAGGCTGCCCAGAGCCACATCCAGCTGGGCCTTCAATGCCTCCAGGGATGGGGCATCCACAACCTCCCTGGGCAACCTGTTGTGTGTCACCACCCTCTATGTCAAGAACTCCTAATATCTAACGTAAACCTTCCCTGTCTTAGTTTAAAACCATCCCCCAACCATTGTCCTATCACTATCCCCCTCCTGTTCATACATTTTCTTCACGTATTAGAAGGAACATTTTCAGTCATGTCTAACAGTCAGATGTTTGAGCACCTCAGGATCTAGAAAACGAAAAACAGACACCACCACCATACCTCACATGCATTTCAATCATCTAGGATAGAATTAGCTAAGAAATCATTAAAAAGGTGTGATTTTATACTCTAACAAGAAGACAAACATTCTACTTAAGATATCAATCAAGACGTAAATGAGGAATCACAAAATCACATTTGGAGACAGAGAAAAACAAATGGAATACCTGTTCCTTAAAGGCAGTATAAATAAACTCCAGTTAGCAGAATCAAGACTGACTCTTAGTCTGTTAAATCATGCAGTACATCATTTTGGATTAGTACCGAAAACTGTAAGATGGAGTCTTCATCTCATAGATGAATGTTATAAAATAAATTGTGAAGTGACATTTAATGACTTGGTGCAATGTAAAGGTCTTACGGTAAAATAAAAGTGGACATATAATGGCTGACTATGACTGCTTAAGAGAAACAGGATTTTTAAAAGTGGGCAAGGGTGAGCATATCCAGATGACATAATGATAAACAAGAGGATGTAAAATGTTTCAGCTGATATGACAACTAATTGAATCACTTTCAATGTATTTTAGTACATTAAAACTACTACAGGCAAGATATAGTTAGGAGATCAAATATTTTAACATAAACTGACTTTAAGTACCAAATGTAGCATGGCCTTACCTGTTCTATTAAATCTACTGATGGCACTGTGTATCATATAATCATAGAATGGCCTAGGTTGAAAAGGACCTCAAAGATCACCTAGTTTCAGCCCCTCTGCTGTGTGCAGGGTTGCCAATCACTAGACCAGGCTGCCCACAGCCACATACAGCCTTGTGTATGTATAGACATGCTGTGTAATTCAGGTTTTCATAAAGATTACATGCTATTGATTACTGTAAAAACAAAATAATAATAATAATTTACTACATGGCTGTATATTCTGATGTCAATTTTATTTTATTTACATTTCTTAGAGGCAGATGAGCATGTTAACTAGGTGCTATCAGCACCAGGTGACCCATTTCTACTGGATATGTTTGTGCTTGTTCTAGTGTCGAGTGATACCTAAGAAGTTATCAGGATCAAGTTTCTCTCTTCACTCCTGTGATAACTGGTGATAATGCTAGCAGAAATAAGGGGAGAGGGAACTGCAAGATGAAGTTTTAAAAACCTCCGCAGAAGGTAAAAAAAAAAAAAAAAAAAAGTATTTGATTTTAAAATCAAGATCAACAATCCAACAAAATCACAGTATCTGACTAATGTAAACTACTCAAACAGTATAATATTCCAACTATAATCAACCGATTTGCACTTAAACAATATACATTTCTGATGACTAAATTGCATCACACGACGTCAAAACCTACATTTGTGAAAAGAGGAGTTTCCTTAGACAAGAGACAGAACCCAGTTAAGCATGGAGATGTCTCTTGTATGTTAGGAATGAAGGTGACAGACTGGAGCAAAGAGATCCGGAAAAGAATTAACAAAACCCAGAAGCTGACTCCTGGCATGCCTTCTCATCAAGGAAAAGTGAAACAAAATGAACAATAACTGCAGGTGAGTAAATGAAAAATATCACTCAGGTAAAAGCTGAAAATTTGAGAGGCAGTACAGAAAAACAGCCTGAGATTCCTTCTCCCAGAAAACACCTCTATGCTATAGCATACTTAGAAAAATCACTTTCATAACATGAAAGAACACTGCTGTTCTTATCTCATGGGAGACATAGTTGCTAAGATAATTTGACCATTTGAAAGGCCTGGAATGAAGGTTTCTCTACATCAATTTTTCATTGGCATTTTAATTAAATAATTGGTCTAAACTCTAAACTGGGAAGTGAAATGATGATCTTATTTAAACAGAATAACTGAGGTCATCAAATGACTTTTAATTAAATTGTTAATTGATTTTTCTTTAATCCTTTAGGATGATTGATGGCAGCACTCTTAGCTGCTCAGTTTGTTAATTGCCATCATGAGTCAATTCCGTGCAGAGCACTTCAGTATGGCTGTTCTAGTAACTCCTTATTAAAAAAAAAAAATTTCCATTATTTCACTCTACCATCTAGCATTATTCTCGGATACATTATGATGAAGTTCACTTAAAAAAAAAAATAAATGAGGGTAGATCGATCACTTTCATTTGATGTAGTTTACCAATTAATGTGCTAATAAATTAGTAGCTCAATCACATTTTCTAGCAAATCTTGTTCCAATTGGCTTAATAGCTTTTCTTATGATTGTCAGACAGAATGTTCATATAATTTCTGGAAATTGCACAGAACAACCTACCTTAAACTTCCCTTAACAGTTGGAGTAGAGAGATGGCAATTTTTTCTGGCATGTTCTGTAACTTCATCTGCAGATTTCTGTAATCTCCTAACAACAGACCTTGAACGATTATGCATGGAATAAAGACCAGGAGAAATGACAGCTGGGTTTCATGTACAACTACTGCTATCTGTCTTTAGTTTGTTGACAGCATAACTCCTATTACCACCAGCAGTGCAACTGTTTCACCTTCTGTGAAAGCAAACTCTGAATTTACTTTTTTTTACTTCAGGTTAAGATAAGCAATTATTACTGCTCCCAACAGTTTGAAAATATAGCAGAGATGAATTCTTGATTTTTTTTAGAAAACAAATTCTATGCTCATGAGAATACTGTCAGCAAAACCTGAGCTTCCATGAAACCTTTCTAAATGTACACTGAAGCAATTGACTAGCATAAGTGTGATTCGCACATTTATAAAAGCAAATTAAAACAATCTCAAATGACTAGACCAAGATTTTCAGAAGTGGCCAACTCAGCAAATCTCAGTAAAAAGATCATTTCACCATCAGGGATGGCAGAGCATTGCTGTATTTCTGAACTGTATTAATTTGTAGAGGGTGTATGGAGAACAGATCATCTAGAGTACCAGCTCACTGGTGGAGAAGACAACCATGTAGCACATCTGGAGAACAGACAAATACAGCTGAAATTTCTGACCGGCATACTCAAGAGCATGATAAAATGACAGGCTAACTTTTGTTAATTTGCTTATAATTAGCATGTTAGGGATGACTCTGCCTTCCTCATCATGCAGAATACCTAGGTGTCAAAATAAATGCACCTGACAGGTAACCATTGCAAAATACGGTAATATTTGAGATAAATTTAGATCTGAAAAGAAGTTATGGAGAGACAATTTTCAAAAAGGCCAAGAAGAAAAGCAAGCATTTTGATAACCAAGTATTTATCTTGAGTTTATTCATAACTTTTGAGTATATGGATGGCACCTGTACCTACTTTGAACTTAATCTGCACAGTAAGATTAAAAAACCAAACAAGGTGCTTGAATTGGAAAGACTTTAAAAGAGGTCTTCCATCTACAACACACATATCATTAGATTTCTCTCCTCTGTTTCCACAGTCGTTCAGGTTACTTTGAAAGTAATCCCTGGGTATTATGCAAATTAATAATTCTTCTTTTCTTAAAGAATTATATCTATGCGATGGCATCACACTCCAGGATCTGATCCATATGCTCTCTAATTTGTATCTCCCACTGTCATCCAATAAACAATTTATCTGTGAGGTTTTGTGGGGTGATCATTATCCATATCAGTAAGGATATTCTGCATGAAAAAATCATGTTGTTATTTTTGTTGTCAAAGTCATTTAAGGTTTTCTTGTAAAGGAACACCATCCTTGAAAAACCATTGTTTCATCAAAATATTTGCAAGATCAAATGTCATCTACGCCTGTCAAAGGAGAAATAAGGGAAAAATAATAAGAAATTCCTCTTGCTAAAAACTCCTTCACATATCAACTACATTCATGCTAATGGACCCTCCACTTTGGTCATCTGTTTAAATTAAAGAAACTGCCTTCACAGTAAGAAATCTGCATACACTGTCAGTTGTTCTAGTTCATTAACTATTAGCAAATGTGAAAATGGCAAAGCCAACTTTGACATCAATGTATAATGAATTCATTAATGTGTCTGGAACATTTATCTTTTGGGAAGAAAGCAAAGGACAGTAAAAAGGAACAACGTAGATAATGCTTTATTAATAACATTTGTTAAAAGAATAGTGGCAGGAATAAATTCTCAAGACATTTCAGCATTTCCTTAATTCTTGAGTTTTGGTAGTTTATTACAAACTTCTGGTTTCAAGTTTAAGACAGGAGGATTAAATCATGAAATATGGGCTAATCATCAAAGCAACAGTCATGCAGCTTGCCATTTAGCAGATTACTCTACTACAGGACTTCTGATTTGTCTGGATTTCACTAAGTAACTGTTTTACTTGAGCATTTCCACTACAATACAAATAAATAATTTCCATATGAAGTATTACAGGGAAAAAGATTGTGCTCAAATTAAAGTTTTAGTCAAACGTAATTAACAGTGTAAGACTGGCTGTGCTTTTTTCTGTATTTTCTCTCCAGATATAATGATTTAAAAATATACAGAATTTTAATTACTATGTTTTCAATGATACAGCTTTTATATATATATATATAATCTCCAAAACAATCTCTTCTTTTTTGAAAAGTCAGTCAGAAATTTCAGCTGTATTTGTCTGTTCTCCAGATGTGCTTGCTACATGGGTGTTTGCTCCATCAAGGCTACTAAGATGGCCCGATGTAAGTACAAACAATTAATAATAAAGATCTACTCTGGAGCACAAAAGAAATTAGTACAGGCGAGAGTTTCTTCTGAAATAATTTAAAAAACAACATCCAAAACACCCGACTCTGTGCGAATGGGAAGCTTCCTTTACTCAGACATATAACTGATAAGGGAAAACAGGTCCAAACAGCCTCCAGCAGTCTCTTGGATAGGATGGGAACATGTTTAAAGAAATGACATAGAGAAGCAATCAACAAACTCTTCCACGGACCGACTGTGGGAAACATACCAGAAAACCTGTGAATGATTCCATATCAAATAGGATACCATATCAAATAGGATACTTGGTACTTTCATTTCAGACTCACTAAATTTTCAGGCTATGTCAAGTAGGAGTGCTTTGTGATACTACAGAATAAAAAATGAATTTTAAACAAAATACAAAAATGAATTAGATGGGATATGGGATCAATAAGAAAAAAAGGCATGATTTATGGAGAATGGATTCTTCAATAAAAAAGATGGACGAAAAGTACCTTGTCAATTGGAAGTCACCTCTCCTACTGCTCTGTAGACACGTAGACCAGCACTTCCCTTCTAGAGCTAAGAGCTCTTGACCTGATACGTCAGCTGGTATGAAGTACTAAAAGCAAATGACCCTTGCTGCTTCCAGCAGAGGCTGTTAGAGATTCTTTTTTTTGCCTGGACCATCCTGAGGTTGTCTGTACTGACACACAGCTCACACCTCCAGTTACAATACTGTTAGAAATCCTCTGTACAGACAGCAAGACCATCTCTACACCACACCCAGACACCTCTCTCTCCTTTTCACGCTGCCAAAGCACAATGTGGGCAGGAGGCCAAACCTGGACCAAACCCTACTATGGTCAAGGGAGGGCTAGCCACATGCAACAGCATGATTGCTGCATCTACCCTAATAAAATTTAATGTTAGTTCGACACTTGACACCATAATTCAAGTATTGCCTAAATGAGCATGTCAGCAATATCTTCCTGTACAAAGTATATATCTCTTTATATGTGCAGAGCCCGTTACCTACAGAAGTAAGGAAAAATCAAATTTCAAAACCAAGCAAAAAATGATTGCATATTTTCCAATTTTTACAGCTGTCTAGGAAACTTAATCAGGTTGATAAAAGGTTAACAAAATACATACAGGAAAACTGCAATCACTGATTGATTGATTTTCACTTTTGTTTAACTGTATAATTTTTATATTCTCATACTCCACAATAAAGCCTAAATGGTTTCTGCTGTTCTCATCATTACAGTTGATCAACCTTCCCTGTTCTGAAGGGGAATCCTGTAAACCTTTTTCTTCCAGCACACCCATCAAGCAGACAAAACAAAAGACAAACATGGCAAATGCTTCTTTCTCAAGGTATGCATTAATCTCAATAATTAGTTCTTTGTAATCAGGAACAGGTTATACAAATAGACAAAAAGTAATGAGTGACTTCAGACCAAAAACGTTTTAAGAAATTGAGACCATCACTGGGTTTCACTTCTGGTGTTTCTCTCTGAAGCAACATTTAAGCTGAAATAAGGTCTCAGCTTTGTATCATATTTTGTGTAGCAGCTACTGGGAAATCAGCTCAGGACTTCACTGGATCCAGTGCATCCTTCAAGGCCCAAACACCTACCAGTCCAAACACTAACCTCTCAAATGCTGGCCTGGGAATCCATCTGACCTTGCCCTGCTACCTCATCCTTCCCTTCTCACACCCCTGCTTTTCAGAAGGAAATGGCTCATGTGCAGTGATCTTGAGCATTTTATTTGTTACCACTTCCAGCATCAACAGGACCACTGCCCTAAGCCTCCTGAAAATGTACCTTTGTATACAAGGTAGCATATAAAGAAAGAGCAAAACTGATTAGACTGTTCACTAGCACCACAAAAGTAGAAAGCTCTGCTAGAAGAGAACTGCATCACAGAAACATATCTGCCTATGCGATTCACGAATTCATTTGCGAAAAGCAAACTAAAAACTTGTCAGTGACCAACAGGATACCAAAAAGAGAACATATCTTCCTAGCTCAACAAAATCCTCCAGAAATTGATGAAAGTCTCAATCCTGGTAAAGTAATTAGCAAAAGCAGTTAATAAATAACATGCAATAACAAAAATTGCATGAAAGGCAGGAAATCAAAAGTCGAAATAGACACCTGTAACAATATTGGAATGAAGCATACTTTGGTCTAAAAGAAAAAGGCAATAATTTAAGGTTCCTACACTTATTGTCTTCAAGCAAAACAGCTGAAATAATACCTGTGTTCTTTATGTTTTCTATTATCAGAAATGTTTAAAACTTGAAGATTTCAACTGTTCTTGGTATTTGAACATGTGACCAAATAACCTCGTGCCGAATTCATCAGTAAATTCAAATAAATGTACTTTACCTTCTTCTAGTCTAATTTACTTAATTGACATGACGTGCTAAAATAAGCAGAATAAAATAATCTCTAATAAAATTATGTACTAGGTAAATATGTGTAGCCCCACGTAAAGTTAAAGACAGAAAACTGCTGCCACTACGAATAGCAATGCTCTGTACTGCTTCCTAGAGCTGATGCAAATGGGAGCTAGGTGTTCCTTCTCTTTGATCCATTCATAATTGACCAAGAAAGAGGAGAAAGCAAATTTCACCAGGCATTTCTCAGTGATACACTGGCATAAGCGCCAGTTTCAAAGATTTACCCCAGTTTGACTACTACTGCTGCTTCTTCTGCATCACCGTGTGCAGGTTTTCCTTCACCAAGAAGCAATAGATTATTTCATTCCAGAGCATTCCAACTGACAGATAATAAATACTTTAAGCAGCATATAAAGGCTTCCCAAATTTGTCATGTTCAATGTTTAACTCAAAAATCAATTTCCTGAAAGCACACTGCACTAAGACAAAGTATTTAATTGTGATATATGTTTTTGAAACACCAGTGACCACGCTCAGTTGCCAGCTTGTGGAATCAAAATGGCACAAGTGAAAACAGAATTTGTCATTATATTTTAATGCTATTCTATAAAAGAAAATTAACTTTATAATATATACATATTTTTTAATTAAGCTTTTTAAAAGGTCTCTGTTAAGAATGGCAGATCTGTCTTTTGACAGTATGTTGGGATTAGCTATAAATATTAATCAGGTGTTTGTATCTTAAAAACAACTTTACTCATACATTTTCAATACAGTTTCAGCACAGTTCACAAACTGTTCAAGACCAGCTTTTCAAACTTTCAAGACTTCAGACTTAACTGATTCTAATCTCTAATCTACATGAAAGCCTTAATAGCAAATTCATGAATAAACTCCTTAACCAATATTACTGCAAAATAACAAGCAACACGTATCATTTTTGGTGTTGTTTGTTTGTTTTCTCTGGAAAGATCAGCACAGGCAGAATCATGGGAAAACAGAGCACAGAGTTTAAAAAATATATTCACTTAATATGGCTTCTTTAATGATATTTAAATAAATGGAACATAAAAAGAATGTCAAGAAAATAATTCAGCTACTTCTTATGCTGTGAAAAAAATGTGAGAACAGAATATATGGCATACTCCAAGAACAGGACTACAATTTATATTTATTCTTCAAAACAACTGAAGTAATGAAAGCAAAGCATTACAGGGTGGTTCTTTTCCTTTAGGTAGAACAATAATAATATCAAATGCAATGGCTGTCATAAAAACAGTGAGAATACAAAACACACATACTCTTTTTATATGTGCATATATATTTAAGTACTGGCAGTCAAGGATTTCAGTTATTTAATCATCTTCCATTACTGTCATAGATGTAAGTACATTTATGTCAATTAAGATATTACAGATCTCCAGAATCTGAGAAGACCAAAACTGGGACACACTTACTTATTGATTAAGGCCATTCTTTGGTACTAACAACTCCAGATTTAAAAACTCCCAGAATCACAGAGCAGCTGGATTCCTTTCAGTTATACAAAGACTGATTAGATCCTTGCTTGCCTAAAGCAAGTTCCCAATTCATGCTTTCACTATTGTTAAGAATTTTACAGGAGAGCTGTAATCTTTGAGACTCAAACTCCATGCTAATCCAGCATCTTAAACGCATATTTTAAAAACATCTAAGTAATTTCACATTGGTATATAATATCCCAAACAAAAACCGCTCTAAGGAGACACTACTCTATAGAGCCCAGATTCATACACTTAAAATTAAAATCTCAGTTCTGTGTGCAGTTGGGTTCTCAGCATCTCATAGTTGACTGAGCACATGGCAACTTGCAGGACTGGGGCTCACTTCAGCCTTAATATACTGCAGATTTCTGGGGGTAACTCAGTTCCAGAAAGGACCTGACAAATAACAGTATAACATGGCGCAGTTGTCACATCAAGAAGAAATAATTAGAAATCATTTTTCTTCAACAAGGCTTAATTAAAACTGAGGTTTATTAGAATTATCATAAGAGATAAGTCACTAATTTAAAAAAAAAATCACAGATCATCAATCTTCAATTTATTAGCTATCTGAAATAGGAATTGCCATTAAAATTTCCTCTCAGACCAAGGCTGTCATGTAAAAAGCTGTATGACAGAAAGTGACAGACAACATCATCTTTAAGGTGAGGAACACTGCCATAACTCTTTCCAGCTCCTTAAGTGATGCACTCATACTCAAATAGAATAATGGTTTCTTTATTGACTTTTTTTTTTTTTCCCTTCCAACACCAATGAAGTGGTTATCTATCAAAGTACAAAAAGAGCCCTAGTTTTTCTTCTTTCTGCCACTTTCTCCCATATCCATGTGCAGGACGACTGCTGTGTCTGTCCATTCATAAATCTCAAAGAACTAGAAAGAAAAACCCAACAACAGCTGCTAAAACTCTTTGAAGGAAAGCAAACGAGATTTTGTTCAGGAATGAATTCAATTGGCAGGTAATCAAGCTCCCTGAGAGCTCAAAAACACAGTACTCCTATACAAAAGAAAGCACTCTTGCAGAGGGATTAAAACTTCTTCAGGGGATATATTTGATTTAAAGCTGTAGGGTAAAAGAAATAAAATAATAATTAAGAATCACAACACCTGATAGGCCACCAACCATACAAAGAAATTATTATTTAGTATTGCTATAGCTTTGATAGCTTTGTCTTCTACAATTCTTAAGATACCATTTCTGTAAAATACATTGATAATCAAATAAGATGTGGATAAGAACATAGCTTCAATACTCTAAAAATAGCATTCATTGCATTTAAATATTATTATTTTTTGTTTATCTTTACAGAGAAATGCAGTGAATATCAAAAGAAGGTAAATACAAATCAGTAAGTTTACCTGAAAAATACTACAACATTTCAGTCCTTTCCTTCATAAGAAAATCTACCTTGAACATTGATAATATCTAACGCAGTTTACTTGAATTAAATATGTTTGTAGAAAAGAATGGATGTACATCTAACCAGGAGCTACAGACCTACACAGCTGAAGCCAGCATGCGTTGTGCCACCAGCACTGCATCATAAATACACTGTCCACAAATATGAAGTTTTAGAGAGTATAAGAGTTGTCATTTCCTGATTTCCTAAGAATAAGTTCACATCCAGAACTAAGCAGTTCTTCCCAAGGACAGACTACTGAGACAAAAGTATGACGAAAACCGATGAGAAGTTAAAGATCAGAACAAAAGGTTTCTGACACTCATTCGGGGTTTGTTTATTACATTTATGATCAGTAGAGTAAGCTTAGCAAAGATACTCTCAAGGGAGCAAGAAATGTTTGCTATGATGGAAAAATACAGTTTTTCAAGTGAAGTGGAGATAAAAGTGACCATGTGTTTGGGGACATTGACAAGAATCCCCATTGTCTTGAAAAGAGCAAGCATTACACAAAGGCTAGAAAGAAAACTTCTCTTCATCCATTTTAAACTGCTGAAAATGATTTTATCACTTCCTAGAGCTAGAATCCCTTGTACACAGAAGGAGGAAGACTTGTTTATGCTACACTGAAGACTTGCCACATTCCATACGTACAAGGTCAGACATGGAGGAGCACTCAGCAATGAGTAGCTTCTTGCATACAGAAGAACGACAGCAGCTACACACGATGGAGGACTGTTTAATCACTGTTAAACTGAATGGAGATTCATAACAGACCTAGTGCTTGGGTTCTCACAGGTAGAAAAACTGCAACACAGAATTCAGAACAGACTTCCTCTCAGTCAGAAAGGCATGGAAACCAAAACCAATTACAAAATAATGAAGTTTATTCTGCCCATATAGAGATGCCTTTCTAGAAAACTATTTACATTTTAACATAAATAACATTTCCTCATTCTACTAATGAAATGAAAAGAACATTAGCTGAACAGTGCTGTTTTTGCACAATGAAAGCAGCAGATAAGCAGTAATCACAGTGAGCTAACTGCAGAAAGCTGTCTTATTAGTATATTATGTGGAGTAAAATATCCATAATGTAGTAATTAAAAGTTGCATCTACTTTTATAAATGGGAGAAAAAAAACCCTCTGCATAAAAATGCTTTCATACACCTATTTTTATCTAATAAAAAGTTATTTACTTAAGCTACTTCTCCGAAATTTTTCTCTTTTAAATGTTTCCTCAAGAGCAGTAAACTTAAACACTTAATAATTACTATTAACAATAATGATCCAGAACTGGTGGAGATGTATGGAAACAGAATGTGGAGGTGATTCACTGTACATCTTAGTTATGTTGTGCAGGATGTTTTTCTTATAGCTGAGAAGAATGGAAGCAATATTTAATTTAAACTGATCATAGAATCATAGAATTGCTCAGTTTGGAAAAGACCTTCAAGATCATCAAGTCCAAACACAACCTAACCATACTGCCTTAAGACCTGACAGGCAAGTATCCTCAGCTCCAGAGGAGGGTAAAAATTGTCTCCAATGGCAAAATTCCTGTTACACTGCCAAGAATACCAAAACCAAAATTATAAGGTCCATCTTCTATTTCATGAAATATGTTTTCAAGAAATATGCACAAATGTTATGTCAAGAATTCAGAAATGCCAGTTCTTCTTTTAAGAACAGATAAAGAACTAAGGGACAGTAATAACAAACATGTTCCATTAGAGAAACACAATCCAAATTCATGGAAGCTCTCTGTCCTAGAGATTTTGTTTACAAGCTAAAAAATTGTACTACCTGTGACAAGATCAGAGACAGTCAAGAAAAATAATGGCAGAGTCTTTATCCATAGGACACTGCTCTGCATAGAAAGACAATACAAAACACATGCAGATGCACACATATTTATATCCATACATATATGAATTACAATTATGCACAGGTAAGTTGATGTTCAGAAAATCTGAAACATGCCACATGGGGTCCAACACATTCAAGTAACAAATATGATCCTATCAGTGAGCAAGAGTTTAAAATGCACATTTCTATGTATTCAGAGAGAAAGAATAGTCACTGAAAAAGCCAAAGATGACTGTTCCACTTCAGCAAAGAACAATTAGAAGAGAATGAAGAAACAGAATGCCTGACTACTGGCACTGAGTAAGCACTGAGCTGAAAAGAAAGATGCTAACTATGTATAGAAAAGAAGCCCAACATGATATAATGATAAATACAGACAGGAGGTATCAAACAAGGATAACAGTACCTAACAAAGAACCATGACTGTGGACTACTCTCTCTGCAATACACAATGCTGTATGAACAATAATTTCAGAAATATAACTCCCATTAAAAAAGTGCCATTGTTGAAGACTGAGATAGGAATGGCATGTCATTACATTACCTGAGATAATAATGTGAAACACAAATTTATGGGGAACAGATAGATTATTGCCGTATTTAAAACCAGAGAGTTTCCTCAGTATAGTCTATAGAGGTTAACATCACCAGAGTAGAAGGAGCAAGATATATTTGATGTCCCTGTACAGCCTGTGTCTCAGAAATCAATAATCCGAGTCACAGAAGCACTTCTAACAACTGAGGACATCTCTAGAGGGCAGGTATGACCAAGCAGATGCATCACTGCCAAATACAGAGGAATTATATCCCTATTGTGTGTGCAGACCATACAACTACTCTGCTATTTTGTTAGTAGAATAGCAGATTTTACCTCCTAGGCATCCTAACTTTTAAGAGGTATGAGACAGTTCCAAGGCAAGCTCCTGAAAAAGCGCTCAGGATAGCAGAGGAAGAGTCAGTACAGCCTGTCCTTTCTCAAGGAACTGCAGTGCTCAGTAATATTTGCTTCGGTAAACATGTAGATAGCCAATGCTGAAGGAGATATCTAGAACCCGACTTTACACATCTTTATCTTGGCAGTTGGGCCATTGCAGATGAAAAGATAATTAATTAATTGCTGAGATATCTGTCCTATACTTCACAGTACAGTGAAATAATGCTTCTTATGAAATTTGTAGAGCTGAGTAAACAGGACCAAGGTACTAAAATATTTCCCTGCTAGGGAAGAAATCTAAAGCTCCATTTCTGATTTCAGAACTCTTTCTCTGTTTTAAAACATCAAAAGTCACTGAATATCATCTGTGAGGTCACTGAATCTCACTTTGATTTTAAAGCACCTCCAAATTTCCAAGACATGAAAAGATGGAAAGGAAGTACACATTTAAGCAACCCACCAACATGCATATCAATCAGCAACGACATGCTACAATTAAGCAACTGCTGGCTTGCTGCTGTTTTCAAGTGTATAAGCCTTCAGCAAGGTCCTTAGTGCTGCAGGCTTATATTACCATTTCTAAAACAGAAGTGATGATGACATACTAAATTTTAAGCATAAAATACACTGATCTCCTCTGGAGGGAGAGTACACGGTATTGATCTTAGCAGTCCTGGTAGAGACAGCAAGCTGTGGCTGATAAGTCTTGTTTGTAAATGCTCTTAAGGAGGCTAAGAAAGCAGATGCAAGTTAACAGAAATTAGAAAGGACTGAGAGCTGCAGTTACGTTTTGAGGTTGCTGACTTAATCATTAGAAAACAATTTTGAACAGCATTCCCCAATTCTAGTCTCATTCACTTGCTTCTGAAAGGCAAAAGCATGCAATTATGTAGATACACATTAGAAACTTCGTAAACTTTTAAACCATGTATCACCAAACACTCTGTGTTTCCACTAGCTATCAAAGCTCCACTGTGTTTAAATGTAAAAACAGATCGTTTCCACAGAGAAGGCAGCTGTGGACAGAGAAATCAGTGGACTTTTTTTTTTCTGTCATGCCAAAAGAAAGGCATATACAAAAGAAAGGTGTGGTAATCCAGAATGGACTCTATGTCAGCTGTTTTGAGGAGGAACACAGATGCACCTCATTAGCAGTTGGTAAGCTATTCCTTAGAATAGAATGCAGCTAACTCAGTTGATGCTGTATTATGGTGTTAAACTGTGTAAAATAAAGAAACATTAAAACAAAATTCATCATTAAATGCAATGGAATGCACAACTCCAGAAACTTATCAACATCCCAGAATCACTTTTGCAGCTGTAGTTTCAAGCAGAGCTATGCAAACTCAAGAACACAATATTTAACAGAGCAAGGATCAGATTACTCAAAGGCAAGATTCAGTTCTTTTCTTTTGAATACCTCACTTTTCAGTCTTTTTCAAGGGGGAGAGGCTGATGACTTCTATTGGTTTTGGAGGGATAATCCAGCACACATTGGATCATGGGCACATATTTATTTTTGCATTACAAAAGCACACACAAAAATATACACAAACACCTCTATGTTGTTGATAGAAAATCTGCTTTTTTACTCTGAATGTGATGGAAGATAGGAAATACTCGTGTTATCCTGCTCAAATACTCCTTTCATACACTTGATGATACACTCAATATTTAGGTATCAAATGTGGCACAAATATCTCAGTCTTAGTGGGTTTATTTATTTTTTAATAAAGTTATTCCATATGTTGGGATGCATAACTAAGAAAGTACTGCATATCATATTAAAAAGTTGCTTTATGATGCACTCAAATCAATTTACACATATATACAACACTAAAAATCAACAATAGCTTTTAATGTCAAAAATCTCCAGAACATGAATAAAAAGCCTCTTGCTTTTAATATTATGCAAATTATTTATCCATTTATTAATAAAACATCACTGTATTACATAGAGACATTTTGCACTTCTGTTTTTGAGATATTTTTAAATTAGGTTAGATTTGACATGGGACTATTTGAGGTAATGTGGTAATTAAGATTTGAACAGATGTCAGCATTAGTAAAGGACTCAAATGAGGTGTAGAGAGATAAATGCACTATTTTAGCTGTGCTGGCATGCCAGGCATCATCAAGAGAAGATAGCGTGGCTTCAGCAGTTCTTTATGCAGGAGAGATTCTGGAAAACTATACAGTAACTCAAGCTTTCTGCTATCATACAATTATTATACATGATCTTTCAGACTTACAGAAATTACTGTTCTACCAATATTAATGACATTATAGAATTTGATCAATACCTTATAATTCCACAAATCTCTCAAGAGGAATTATCTCTTGAACAAATGACCATAAATTTAAAAATATCCTATACTTTTCAGCAGTTATTTTTGATGCATTACTAGCCATGAAAACCAGATAAATTCCCTTCTTCACCACAACCACTTACAAGTTACAGTGCCTACAGTCTGAATAGGATAGATTCACTCTGCATGCTGATAACTGTTATTCGCATATAAAGATGGGATGTCAAGTTAAGCTAGGCTAGATCTAAAATACATTGTTTTCAAGTGTTTTCAAGTTAAATTCTCTTCTGGAGAAAAAACGAGGAACAAAAAATAAACAAATAATCAGCCTGTAAGGAATCATATTGTCAGTCTTTTAGTAGACTTCAAGAACCCAAACACACCTTTTTAAAGATATTTTAAGAAGTTGCTTTCAAATACAAAACAAATATGGTCTTATGTGTTGGTACAGCTCAGGTATCCATGTTTGCCTCAGAACTCCTGAACAAATCCAACCAAATCCATAGCTTTAAAGCGACTGAAGAGGTTCTGGAGAGCACCATTTACCATAAGTACAACAACAGCAATATGCCTTGCAGAGTGTTCAGTTAAACTCAGAAATAAAACAGATGATAATACTTCACGGAGGATAGCTAATACTAACACAGCAATAAAATCAAACTACAGCTGTCTGTGTCTAGCCAGAACACAGCACTTCCAGAAGTTCTGTAATCTACGTTTCTGTTCTGATATCACCACTGATATTCAAAATGCAGTTTATAGCTGGCAGTCAAATCTTCAATACATCCATAAATATACATGTACAAACACAAACACATCTAAAAGAGTTCTAAACTGATTTCACCTTTTTTTCCTAAACTTCTTTCTTTGCAAGCCCTCTACAAATAGGCTGAGCCTGTTTAACATATCTACAACTGTTTGGAAATGGTTTGTCTGCAATTTTCTTCAATTCTTAGTATTTTACTTCCCTGTGTAGTTTTAAGTATACAGAGAACATATGCTTATTTAAATAATCTGAATGTAGGCAAATCTAGATAAGCATAGTAGGCCCCCTTCTCCTTAGCTTTGCATTTTGCATTATCATTTTGTCTGCTCAGAATATACTCAGACTTTTTAAAACCTGCTCTTTATTTATTTACATCCTAATTAACCATAGAGAGCTAACCTGGAATAAAGGAGGCTTTGTCATTTTTAGGCAAGTGCATAATACATTTCTTTTCATTCACTAGGTCACAGAATTGATTTGAGAGAAAAAGTAACCCGTTAATTTTTTATTATTATTATTTCTTAAGGGAAAGCTAAAGATTTGAGGCATATGGCTGTGATAAAGCTTTTAGTCAAGACTGTTCCAAAGCCACAGCTAGTGGCTGGAACTTCTTCCCATCTTGCATAGAAATTAAAGTATGCAGACTACATTATAGACTCAATTAAATAGACTTGCATAAGTCCACATGAAATTCAAACACAGAAAGCAAACTGAAACTATACACTGGGAAATATGAAAAAACCTTTAATTACAGAAAATTGCAGGACAGAAAATATCTGCCATCACAGCATCATAGAACACTTTAAATTGTTATTGAGCACCAAGTGAAGAAATATTTCTTCTCATTTACAATGAGAAATTGTTATGTCTTGCACACTTTTTTTCTCTTTCTTTTTTTATTAGCAGTAAATTTTGTTTAACTTAAAGCAGATATATTAAGTATATAACAAAATCCAGAGACATCACAACACGCTTGAAATTCTTCTCATTTACAATGAGAAATTGTTATGTCTTGCACACTTTTTTTCTTTCTCTTTTTTTATTAGCAGTAAATTTTGTTTAACTTAAAGCAGATATATAAAGTATATAACAAAATCCCGAGACATCACAACACGCTTGAAATTCTTCAAGTCTGCTGAGTACCTGAAACATAAACCTTCCGCATCAAAAACACTCAGAAAGATAAATCCTGGCATTCTTTCTCAAAATGTCCATTGGAGAAACTATCAGAACATGCAAGCCTAGTTTTCTGACTTTTTCCACTCTTGTAAGCAAAGAACCTACAGGAAAAGAGATACTTTCCTATAGGGTAAAAAAACAACAACAACAACAACAACAACAACAACAACAACAACAAAAAAAAAAAAAAAAAAAAAAAACCACTATGTGAGACAGTTGAAAACTCTTTTTAGAATAGTAGTTTATAAAATAAGCAAAAGCTAGAACTGTCAGGGGAATGACACAGAAATGCAATCACCATTCTACCTTTCATTCCTCCACAACAGGTTACAAACATAAGCACTCGTATAATGTGAATGATGATGCTGCCTGAAATACTACTGTGCTCTGGGCAAAGCTAAGGACGTAAGACAAAGAACAATGAGAAATACTCTAAAAAAGAAAAAACAAGTTGGACTAAAATCAAACTCTGCAGAAAAGCAGCACATATATTACAAGCCACAGGACCTGAAGCAAGTGATACACGCCTGGGCAGCACCTAAACTTGGAAGAAATTGCAAAAATGGCTGGCATCCACTTTGCAAGTGTTTGCAAGGATCTCAAAGTAGACATGGAAACACAGCACAGCAACTGCAGCACTGTTCAGAAGGAAAAGTAATACGAGTAAGTTCTTCACAGGACTGGGTAAACACCACAAAGAAAATAAACAGTTTATGAGTGTGAACATATACAAAGCATTCATTTAAGTTTGATATTTACACCCAGACTCACAAGGGCCAGGAGCAGTAGCGTGAGCAGAGAGCAAGCAGCCATAAGAAGTCACTAACATTAAGCAAAGAGGTAATCTTAAGAATGCCATCTTAAGATATCTTAAGTGGTATATTAAGAGAAATGCTAGTGATTGTAATCTTACTGATGCAGCTGTCACTTGAAACAAAAGATACATTCAAAAGAGAGTAACTGACAAGATTTATAAGAGAAAAATCACAGGATTCAAGCCAGATTTCTGTCATGGAGTTGTTAAACACAACAAAGTGAAAATGAGATTACTGGTTTTTTCACCATATCTACTATATTTTCTGCTCTGTTTTCATATTTCAAATATAAACTTTTTTTATTCAATCTAAGGTTTACAGAATTCTGTGGTTTTTTGTTTGTTTAATTTCAACTACTGTAAATTCAGATTAGCTGATTCACTAGTTTTTGAGATCATGTACAGTATCTATCTGCCACTCCATTTCAGCATGGCCTACAGCACAGATGTAATTACATTTGGATTACAAACACATACGTATGGTATCAAAAAGAGAATACAGAACAAAACATGGAAGAGAGGTTCATAAATTTAATTCTCCAACTCAATTTGTGAAGTTACCCTATCTAAAAATAAGGTTATATGTAGGAGTGTTATTGTTGGAGGTGGATTGTTTGCTTTTTGTTTTGAAACTAGGGAAAAAATAAATTACTTTGTGGCAATGAGTACTGAGAAAATTTTTCCATTTTGATTGCTATGCAACAGTGGATAACACAGGAATGAGATCTTACTCTTTCCAGCCATGCTGGCTATTTTTATTTTTCCTGAACAGTGTTTTTCTGTTAGATTACAAATATTGTATCTGTAATATTTTTGGGTCATATTTTCCATATATCTCAAAGCTTTTACAACCACAGTAAAGAAAAAGATCAGGAGAATTTTGTTCTTTTTTTTTTTAATAAAGGAGAAATGAAAGGAAACAAACTAAAGACTAAAACAATACATCTTTTTGGTATGTTGAATAATACATAGCTCTGTGTGTGTGTGTGTGCATGGCTGTAAAAAGCAAAATACTGAGTGAGAACTGGGTAACATAAAAAAAAAGTTCTTTCAAGGCTTCTCAAAAATTTCTGATCAGAGAAAATCACAGGAAGAGGAGAGAAAACCAACCATATTTAAAATCAGAAGTCAAACAATAACATTCAGATGAATAAATCTTATTTTGTATTTTCTTTCTGGGAAATAGTTTTTAAAAAGTAAGACTTTCACGAAGAAAGGCAATACTTGAGGTAACACAGCTTTCTTCAGGTTACTTGTTCTAGTTACCAAGAGCAAGAAAAGGTCCTTTGAAAAATTCAGAACAAACAAAATACCTACACACACACACACACACAATCTATATACTTTGTCTTAATTTCAGCTGGGATCTAGAGTATCCCACAACCACCATGTCAGATCCCAAAACAAGTGCACTCAGTGATACTCAGCATAGTGTTTCGTGCTCAAATGATTTAGATTAAGCTCGTTATCCAATTGAAATACACTTCATGAAATACAAACAGAATTATATATCTAGATCTTACCAACACTTGAAAAAAGAATTGGGAAATCTGAGCATAATTCTGCAGTGAGCACTGTACACCATTCACAGTTTTTTTTCTCAAAGACTACAAATGGATTATCAATCACACTAAGTTTCTGGATTCCCAAAGGATTATTGCCGTAGCATCTGTTTCCTCAAGGTTCGTTTCACTGCCTTTCTGCTACGTTATTATTTTACTAAGTCTGTATTTCCCATAAGGCAAACTATAAGACTATTTCAGGCAACAGTTTCTCTTATCTCCATTACATGAGGCCACACTATCTCACATGAAAAGGTGAGATTTATATACATTTTTTGTCTTTTTTACTCACTTTATTACAGTCATTATCAATCCAAGCACCAGGATTTCTGTCTCGTACTACATGGGCTGGCATAAACTGCAAGAACACCATACTCTATGCTAACCCTCTTGTCTTACTTCTTCCACGTATTTTATCTGTCACATGATCCTATTTACTGCTAATTATTAGTAGAAAAAGTACTGGTTTTCCTTCTTCCAAATTTCCTCGAGTATCAAATATTATGAATACTACTGTAGCAACTCCATAACACCGTATTCAAACAAAACAACATCTACTTCTTCTGCACCATCATGTAACACATGTGCATTTAAAACGTCAAGATATTCTGTAATGTCAAGAAATTATACGTTATTATTTTGACCTGATAAAGAAAACTTCTTTCTGGGTTACCTGAAGTATGCAGATAAAGAAAATACAAACCATAAATACTACAATTTCTACCCGCTTCAGGATGTGAAGTAAAACAATTAAAAAAAAAAAAAAAAAAAAAAAAAAACATTTTAAAGAATATTATAAAAATAAGAGAGAAATGTCTGATTACTACTTTGTTTCTTCTCTTGCCACAGGTTTAGTGCAATACTTCCAAAAATTCATGTAACTCAGTTCTGTGATTCTGATGAAGTGTGCCAGCCCCGTAGAGTCAGTCACACGTAAAACCTTCCTGCTGCTACATCTCTCAGAAATATGAAGGAACTTCTCTTGCTTCAACAAAGCAACCCCACATCTCATAATTCCAAGTTCTACTGTGGTCCTCTGTGATCTCAAAACTTCCGATACAGTGAGTGAATTTCTGTACATCAGGATAACCAAATGCGGTATTTTCTGACTCGCTGGATAACACCAGGAGCCCATAGCAACATCTGGACAGCATAGGCTGGAAGTTGGTCCTTTCTGAGTTATAGCTTGACTTCATCTCTCCGTTCATCATCTGGCACATTTGACAGGACATATACTCTCTTATGCATGGAGTGAAAAAAAGTGGAATTCTCTGTATGAGAACCTGAGTACATTGCGCAGAAGTTAATTAAGTTAAAGGATTTCTAGCTGGCAATGATTTATACATTTGATATAGAATTTTTTCAGAGTGATGAAATGTTTGATGTTGTAAGCCAAAAAAAAGTAAAGTTATGAAGACTGGAAACGCTTTCAGCAGTGAAAAATGCTCAACTGGAACAATGAGTGTGACAACAGTGCTGAAAAGAGTTCACAGTTTTAATCACGCTAAATGACTTTGCTTTTAAAAGCTCTGAAATTCAGTGTCTACATTACACACACATTGAGCATCAGCAATTCTAAAGGATGGCTCCATTGTGACATAAAAAAAGATATGTGAGAATAAATAATACAGTTATAAATTAATAGATTAAAGATGAGTCTCACAAACTCTCGCAAACACAGAAAAATTCTCAGCTTTGTTCTTTCACATGAAAGTGCATAAGAGTGCTTCACCCTCTCTTGTTACACGCACCTGAGTGACCTAGGATACCCCTCTTAATCTCCCTTCCAATTTACTGCAGTGGCTTTGTGCATTTTTGGCTGAATTTAGCCCCAAGCAATTAAGATCTCAGACCATCTGTTTGTAAAATACTCTCACAAATGCATCGTATAGGAATTTTTTTTTCCTAATTTACATACTCATAACATTCAGAATAATAACTTAAAGGATGAATTTCCAAATCTGTTCTCCAGATGTTTTTTTTCTATGAAGCTGACATTAGCAGTAGAACACCAGATAAAGCAGAGATGCAATGGAAAGGAAATAAACCTATTTACATTATGCATGTGTTTTCTACTAAAGTGTGGCAAAGAGCTACAGGAATTGTAAGCTGAGAGCTATGGCCTGGGTAACTCTGGTTTTCAATGCCTATTTATCCCTCAAAGCAAAAATTATAGCAGATATAGGAGACAACTCTGCTGAGCACCGCAAATGGAGAGAGAGAAAAAGACTTCAGAAAAATGAATGTACTGGGAAGAAGATGCACAGAAAATATCTTCTTGTTAAAGGATGAAAACAATTTACAGTTTTCTGTTATTCACAGCATTACTTTAATGTCAATGAGGAGATATTAATATTTGATTTAGCGAAAGAAGTTTATTCCTGTTGACAAATCTGACATTTGCTAATTTATATTCTGATAAAGTGCTTGGATTTTTTTTTTTTTCTAAAGCGCAGCTAAAAGTTTCATAGATTTCTTTACCATTTACAGTTTTTTACTTTATGCTATGGTTGTAGGACTCTTTCCCAAAACACACAAAAAGCCAGTTTTATATCCACCCGCCATTCCCATGGAATGCTGATACATTAAGGTGTTATTAAAGACAGAATAGCAATGAAAATGAATTAGAATGTAGAGATCTTATATTTTGCAGAGACTTCTGCAAATGTATTCTGAAAAGCAAAAGGAAAGCTTACAAGTTGCAGGGAGTGAATCCAAGACTACAGATTCCCTCAAGATTTAACATTCAAGATTCAACAAACAGAACTTGGCTAGGTGTTCTATTACCTTTTTTTTTCTCTCCAATGAAAATGAACAAATTCATTAAACATCTATAACAGTATGTTGTAATGTTTGGATTTCCCAGAAAAACTCACCCTATTTTTATTCTGGGCATCTTAATATTTAGAGGACAAAAAAAAAAGATCCACATAAAGCAGGGAAATGAGCAAAAGCAAGTACCAAAAAACGTCAATCTTAAATTGGAAATGGAAAAGTACTTTTTTTACCCCCAAAACATCAAAATTACCTTGAAGAAAGGTAATTCCTTTCTGTTAGCAATTCTTTTCTTTTTGCATAGTGGGGGAGCAGCCTTACCTCTCCATTTTGAAAATGATACACCAACTCTAAATCAGCATCATATTGCATCATAGACTTTAGTTAAGTCAATAATAAAATAACTACTGTGCTGCAGATTGGAGCTTCATAAAATGCAAAAGAAGTACTTGAGTGATGAAAAAGAAATTAAGAAACAGATGAAAACTCCTATCTCCCATGTGAACATTGCTTTTGTAAGAGATTAATTCAAGCTTCTAAATAGTTGTTAGTATTTCATGCTATTTTGAAACAGTGATAGATTATAACCATAACAATAATGCGTTAAGTAAGCTGGCACTGAACAAAATTATGACCTACAGCCGTACATGCATCCACTGGTAAAACAAAACTGCAAAGTTCAGCTTCTACAGCAGAACTTTACACTGATGTGGAGACATCTGCTCCACTGTACTTCAGTCAACAAAACACAACAGCCACAAAGGGCTTGGGGTTGTCTTATTTGCAGAAGACCGTGATTAGCTCTCAGTAATACATCCATCCGTATCTAGGAAATTAGTCCATTCTTAATCTACTCTGACAGATAAAAACTAGATTTAAAATATCCTGCGGATCGGCAGAGTATCCCTTATTTTGCAATGCCAGCAAGAACACACAACAGATGTACAACATAGAATTATAGGATTTACGAACGTCAGTAAGGAAGAACATAGTGTAAGATAATATGAAGAAACCTTCAAGGTTTGACTTAGGGATTGCAATCACGTTTATTTTTGAAGGGACAATGATAAAGAAAATTGTTTTATGTTCTTTTCATTATATTTTTAATAGAAATTATGACTTTTTAATGTTAAAAGGCTTTCCATATAAAATATATGCATTTTATATTACCAATATTCACATTATTTCTGTCTACAACATGCCAACAATACTAAATCAGAGTGTGCTTATCTCAGAAAAAAACACACTTCTGTAAAAATCAGTTGTGACTGTAGTATCCAATGGAGTATCACAGCCCACAGTAAGAAGAACCACTTAAGAAACAAATCTTCTGAGCAAGCCTGAGCTTCATGAAACTCTTTATCCGCTCACAGCTAGAGTGAACAGAGAACGGCAAGGATTGATCACACACAGATCTCAAGCTCCAGAGACACATGTTGAAATTAGTTATGCTCACAAATTAGATAACTGCTCCCTAGATGCAAGGAACGTTTGCCTACACACTCCCCTGTGTGCTTGAGATCATCGCCTTTACTACACTGAGGGAAGTATGTTGGGAAACTGAGCGTGTTCTAAAGCACAGCTTGTGCATTCTGAATGAAAGTTCTGAGCAAATTTAAATGAGTGAGCATTGTTTATTTTCTTAAAAGAAAAAAAAAAGGCATGTGTTTCAGCACTTACAAAGTTTAGCCATTGCTAAATAACACGACATGTTTTCTCATATCAATCAAAAATTTTCAATACTTCAATACAGAATGCACTGACACATACAAATGACTATATATGCTACTTTTTGTACTTTCAAACTGAAGGATTCTGCAGTGTCAGAACAAAGAAAAAGAATTTATGCAAAAATTTATTTAATAAGACAAGCACCACAGGCTAACTCAAAGCAACATTTACTTATTAGTTAATGTCTCCTACTGGTTCAAAAGAAATAAACAAAATATCTTTTCCATTTACTGTCACTTTCACAGTGACTTTCACACTTTTCACAAATTATATCTTATTTTTAATCTTGCTTTCCTTGTAATGCTTTCACAAACAAGACAAAAGAAAGGAAATATTCTTTTTACTTCTTCACTGTAGACATACATTTCTTTCCAGCTTCTCAAAAAAAAACCAAACCCAGCAAAAACAAAAAAGCAAAATAAATAAATAGATAAATAAATAAATAAATAAATAGATAAAGCAAAACAAAGCAAACAAACACTTCCCCTCTTCCAACACACACAAAGAAAAGATAAACAAAACATGTAAAAATGGCAAGATTCAAGTCTGGCTACTTAGTTTCACAGATTTCAGAGATGTTTGGTTTTAACAGTGTCCGTTCACCAGTTTCAGCATTTGTACTGGCTATGTTTAGATCAAAACCTCTACAAACATCAAGGCTGTCTGGAATAGTGTTATTGATTTAGTATAAAAGGAACTGTACTCTAGACCTGTTGAGCTGAGTTGAAGTAACCGCCACCGTCAATAAAAAATAAAAATAAAAAAAAAGAAAAAACTAAAAACAAACTTTGCTCTGACTGTTCTCCGCCACTTGAAAGAATGCCATTTTATCTTGCCATTGAAATAAACCTTTTTGGGAAATAGTGGGAAGCTGTGTGATGAATGCTTTGCATTCTCCAACAGCAACAGCACGGGTGGCACTCTGCCCTTGGCTAAGAGAGAAGGTATACTTGGATGGAGGAAAAACAGGAGCAGTAGTTTTGTTATTTCAGGTAACCTCTCCACAGCACAAGCAATAAGAAAGCTGCAAGAACTGAAACACTTCAAAAAGAGCTAAGCCCTTACCATGAAAAGAGGGGGATGTACGGTATGTCACTTGGTTCAGCACAGAAAACCAGAGTTCCAACAGACACCCTGCTGGTAGCCACATAAGCAAAGGTCAAGAGCAAAGACCAACAGGAATCAAATGACAAAACCTGTTCTGCAGCAGCAAACAGACACTAACAACAAAAGCCATTCTTATTTGTAATTTGAGAGCCACGCACAACATGGTCTTGGCAAGAGGGGGGAGGGAATAAGGGAACTAGATTTTACTTGCCTGTATAAACAAGCAACAATCATGCTCCTATGGACCTATCTGTATCAAATCACTTAAGAAACACTATCTAAAATAGTTCATTGATTCCTACCATACCTTCAAAGACATTATAGTGCAACATTTCTTACCACAGAATCACACGATGTGAAATGTTGATCATAGAATCATAGAATGGATTGGGTTAGAAGGGACTTCAAGGATCAAGTTCCAGCCCCCCTGCCACAGGAAACGCTGCCAACCACTAGATCAAGCAGTAGACCAGGCTGTCCAGGACCCCATCCAACTCGGCCTTGAATACCTCGATGGATGCAGCATCCATAGTCTCTCTGGGCAGCCTGTGCCACTCTCAGTAAAAAACTTCGTCCTGACATCTAATCCAAATCTCCCCTTTTTTTAACTTAAAATCATTCCCACCCTTTTCCTATCACTATCTACCCTTGTAAAAAGTTTATTTCCCTCACATTTATGAACTCCCCTTAAATACTGGAAGGCCGCAATGAGGGCTCTCTGCTGCCTTCTCTTTTCCAGGCTGAACAAGCCCAATTATTTCAGCCTGTCTTCATAGGCTTCATATGCACTGAAATACTGTAAAAATACTTATGAGAAGGCATTTTCAGTCATTCAGAAGCAAGATATGCAGGCTCCTCTTCTTTTTCAAGCACTTGGAGATAAGATTTTCCTTATCTATTCATTAGATGACACCTCCAATACAGCTTCTGCTCTGTTAATTATAACTAGAGTTCTAGGTACATCAAGTGAAAAAAGCAGGCCTACACAGATGATTTACTGGTATCTCTGAATAAAACTGTCAGATGGAAGTCAATAAAATTTTTAAAGACTATTCACACTTCATATCTTGTAGTTTCATGAGACAGTGTGTGCAGCACTCACTAATGCACAGGTAATCAATAGAGAATTATTAGGTGGGTATTTTTCTTTTATGGACGTTTTCGTAGCCAGTTGCCTGACATTTTACCCAGTGTTATGCACAATGCTTTACAGTAAATACTCTTTACGGAGTGATTAAAGCACAGCACACACCTACCTGCTTATATTTTTTGTGACACCAGTAAATTGCTCTTGCAGAGAATTGCAAGAGTGCACACAGGAAAAACAATTAAAACAACACGATGCAACTTTGAAGTTCACCACAGAAAATTATGGAACAAGCTTACTATTTTTTTTTCAGCAGCTGTGCAATGTTTTTCTTTTAACTTCACAAATCTGTAAGTGTAGTTTAAATACAAGTTGAAATGTGCACATGATATGGCTCATACTGTGTTTACAAGATTCTTCACTTTAATGTTTGTGCAGATGGCACTGTATTTTGGAAGTTACTTGTTCCTAAATCACTTTCTAAAATATACATAAGACACTCATGAATACACACAATTACACTTTATTTAACTCCAAGCTGGGATTTGTTAGCACAGTTCAGCATCACACAGGAATCTTATTCTTTTCTCTGTGTCATATGCCAGATCAGATTCTACCCAAGATGAAAGTAGATTTGGTTACTGTAAAGGGACTTAGAATTGCTGTAATGGTCTCACTTAACAAAACTAGTTTTGCAGTAATGAAACTATTGCTAGTGATAAACAGACACAGTCATATTTGATTTGGAAAGCAGAGCACCTCGAGGTTTTAGAAGAAAGAAAAAAGAATAATAATTCAGATCTTCCAATATTATGTTCTTTGTCAAATACACAACGCTTTATTTGGTGTGTAAAAACACCTATTCAAATAAGCTACGTGATTCAGGTCAGTCTAGAGTCTGTGCAACACTAAATCACTGAGGTTTTAGTCAGAATGATATAAAGGTTAAATCACTGTGACAAGGAATATAAACACTTCCCAACAATCCAAGATACCTCAGCAACAGCATTTCACTAGGAATACAAAAAAAATAGAGGATAGATTTCTTATTTTCAACAAACTAGTTCCACAATAATAACATAGGGAAATATTTGAATAAAGAAAAACATGTTGCAACCTAGTATGCACCCATGCACACAGCCTTTACATTCAAGGATTAGAAAGAATGTATTTTTTCAATTAAAATGATGGAATTTTATTTGTTTGTAACAGATTTTTACATCAAATACCACAAATCCTATAACCCTTTTTGATAACGAACTTAACATTAAAATATTCTAATACACTACATTAAAATATTGACAGCCACAGCCAGCCAACAAAACTAGGACAATAGGTATATGTATATGTAGACAAAGTGAGGACTAATTCTAAGAAAGCAGCAACACAATTTCACATAACGGGATGATAAACCATCCCGTATATATTTCTACTGAATTCTTGGAAGCAGTCTGAAAACCAGTAAGTACAATAGTCTGGCAATGCTGGACAGACAACCTTTTACACCAGGGAAAAAGTGGAATCAAACACGTTCATGGAAAACCTATTACATTTAAATGCATATTTTTGCTTTCATAAATAAAAAATTTAAAAAAAAAAAAAAAAAAAAAAAAAGATGACTGTGGCTGGGAAGTTCTGAATTACAGCAGTTCTTACTGCTGATAAAGGTTTCTCTCTATGAACTGATTATAACACAATAAACATCTTCTATCTGATTTGTAACCACGGGTTAGTAGAATAAAGACACATGGACAGGTGGAGAGAAAAAGAGCACTAACCATTCAAACAGTACAAAGTACAACTGCATGTTTTAAAGAATACAACTTACACATGCAGAAAACTCAACCAAAGCCACACAAATAATAAATTTGCTTCCAACAACTGTATACAATTACAAAAAATAAATAATGCAACCTTAATTATATACTAAGCATTGCATAATCAAAATTATAAAAATACAATCCCATCTCAGTATCAAAAATATTTTAAGTAATTATAGTGAACACCTTTGATTATATTAAGACTTCCTCATGTAACAGGTATACTACAGTTTCAGAACATCATGGCTTTTAATACTAATGGGACTCTTTATGCTTGGGAGAATATTTCAAAATGTTTTTTACAGATGTAACTCATTTATTTGTTTATGGATCTCAGAAAATAAGTTGCTTGAAAGCAATTCTTTCACCAACATAAAAACTTCCTCCATTGAATATATGAGGGCTGCTCTGAAAGCTATGTATTGTCATATTTTATTCTGTTGGCCCACAACATCAGAGGTAGATGTTGGTGGTACGTCAACAGAGTTTGAACCTGCTCATCAACATTCCATTACATATTGCTGCTGTGTGACAGATGGCAGCAGATTAGTGCATGTGAAACAAAGGTATGTGCTTGAGTTCCTCCATGAAGAAAAAAATGCACCCAATGACATTCATCGACACTTGCTGAACATGTATGGAGACCAGTCAATGAATGTGAATGCATGTGGTCACAGTGAGACAGTGGGTGGTGTGTTTCAGCAACGATGACAGTGAGTCACCTCTGCGGGTAAGGTTTTTGTTTTTGTTTTTGTTTTACAACTGCAGCAATGCAGGCTCCTGTTCATCACTGGTGAAAATGACAATGTTGAAAAATAGTCCCTTGTACGTGAGAATGTGCTCTATCAAATGGCATTATTGAACTCTTTGTATTTATCGTCATTTCCATGGAAAAAAAATAGGAGGCATTGCTTTCAGAGCAGCCTACATACAAAAACATATACATGTATATAATACAGACTCTTCTTAGTATTTTGATATTTGCTTGGTTAACACTTTGTAGATTAAAAAAAACGCTAGCTGCTTGAAGAGAAGCATACTGAGAAAATATGTATTTGTATACATAGCTATTAAAAAAGAACAAAAAGATACTTAGCCTAAAATGTTGTGCACAGCTTCTATTCTGATATAGTCTATTTTGATGACAATTGTATATCCATCTGTTTTATCGCTGATAAACATGACAATTTTGCAAATATTAAACAGTCTGTGTGGTGGAGCAACTTGAAACAAAAAAATAAAAATAAAAACAAAACCAAGACAAGGGAACTACTAAATCACTGTGAGCCACTTACTCAGCCATTCTGCTTCAATGATGCAAAATCCTATAGAGGCAGATTTATCCTAACGCTTTGCTTTGTTTAAACTGTTACCTACTAGAAAGGAAATTTACTGTATGGAGAGTGAATATGACTGAAATTTTTGACCCGGTTAGGTAAAAGAGTCAAGAGACAGTGAAATCATTCATTTTAATCTACTCACAACTGTTTCATTGAACTGTTGCTTATTTTAAGTAACCACGGTAAGTTTAGGGTCAGCGTACCTCATTCCTACTCTGCTCAGTATAATATCTTCAGTCCCTATACCAATATCGTATTTTTCCACAGTGTTTATTCGTATCACATTCACACATACGCATACTGAAACTTTGAAAAGATGATACAGGTTGTAAAGCATATAAATTTTGTGTATGTAAAAAGTTTACTTAGGAAACTTCAGTGAGCTTACAAATAGCAGGATTGTGAAATGTTAACTAATTTAGTCTTATTTACTTAGGAAATTTCAGTCAACTAGCCATAGGCTCCAGTACAACTAGTGTCAGAAACTGAAGTGGTAGGAAGAACGAAGAAAGATCACAAATCTACAGGTTGATAATTTTCTGCAGTTCTTCTATATTTGCAGAAAAAAAAACCAAAACACGCACACACACACACACACACACACAAAAAATAAAAAAAATAAAATAACACCAGGGAAAAAAACTACATCCTATTTTATAATATTAGAGTTCCCGTAACTACAGGCTTGGCTCTGTGAAGATATCTGAAAATAAATATGTATATGTATTAATTCACAGCTTCATGAAATAACTGACATTCTCAGTGAACAAATTATCAAAATGTAGCTGTCCAAATTCTGCAGTGTTACCTACAGAAGAGTCTCATATTTCTGGTTTTTTTTGTTGTTTTTTTTTTTTCTGAGCTATTTGTAAAGGTATACATTCTTTTAAGGAACAGAAATAATATCATGGCTTATAACAAAAAAGAGATGAGAAAATTAATGCTAACACTGAAAATAACAGAATTTTATTCAAAATATAATCATTGGCTATATTCAATTCTGCCAAACATTTTTTAAGCAGTAAGTTTCCCTCCTGAAATGATATAGTAATCCACCAGTATTGTTGACATCTGTCATGTGAGCACTTTGAAGTACCCCCTCATCAACAGAATAGTTCACAGCCTCTTATCCTAAAACTCTGTGTGAAACTACGTAATGAGCTTTTCTGGTCTCTTCAGAGAGCCACCAGTCCTCAAACATGCAACCATCAAACTAATCCACATTATATCTCCCATATGCCTCATCTTGCCCTGTACATACCACTTGCAATTATGGCAGGAGAGGGACTATTAACTGTGCAATCATATACTGCAATAATACTTAAGTATTATTCCAATAAACATGACATTCCCTCCTTTTATATTATCTATATTTTAGCATAATTCAGATTGTTTTTGTGAGAAATGTTAAATAATTAAACATTAAATTATATTTTATATTTCGCGTAATTGCTTCAGATTTCTCCTATTACTAAAATATTTCATCTTCATTTTTTAATATTCACTTCATTCTCTTAATTTCACGAGTACTAATTCACGAGTCATACAAAAAAAACAAAAACAAAAACAATCTCCACTACCATTCCAATTCAAAGTGTTTTGTTTTCTTTGAAGAGCTATTTAACAGGAAATCTTCCCACAAGCAAGACCAGCTGTTTCCTATCCAAGACAGATTTTGCCTTTGAAAGGTGTTAGCAAGCCTGCTGGCTTCTGGCTGCCATGTTCAGCTTCTTACTATTGACCATGAAGCTTCCCTTCCCAGTACTCTCTCTACTGTGGAGTTGCCACACTGTGAGAAACGCAAACCCTTTTGTAAAAGTTCCAGTTATGTGATTCTTACCTGGAGGTTCTTTATGAATGCTGTCACAAGATGAGAGCACAAAGCATGTATTTTTTTAATGCCTTTCTAAATCTAACCTCAGTGACTCCGATGATAGAGAGATCAGATCTTATTGTGTATTCCACTGAAAGGATTTGTCCTTACTTAACAACATGCATAGATTTTACCTGTAGTATGATAGGTTTAGGAGAGAGGAAAACTAGAACATTCAAATGAAAACAGCAAATGCTGAGATTATAACTGCTCATTCTGTTCAAAAAGACATCTGTGTAAATCTCTTAAAGACTAGAAAATTCATCTTCAGAGCAACTAATAATCTCTTTTTAGTGATAATGGCACTTGCTGATTCACAGAGACTGCCCTTCTGCAGCAAATTAATTTGGAAACAAGTAACAATATAAAAGCATACGACTGATTTTTCAGCTCTATTCACTGACAATGTATTAATGCTTCTTTATTGTTAGACAATGCTACAAAGTGAAGACAATGTATTATAAAAGTAGAAGAGATAACTGCAAATTAATAAAGTACTGTTATCACCATTCAATTTTCATTTATAATTAATCATCCAACTGTATAAACAAAGCTTAAATTTTCCACCTTGCTTTACAGTTAGTACTGAAGTATAAGGAAAACAAGATTCAAACTTAGAACTGAGGTCCAAAAAGAAAAATCAAACAATTTATCAGTAATGCAGCACATTAGGTACACATTTTAAAACAATTCAAATTCATTCATATCATGCATCTTTACTTACTTGATGTCAATTGATGACATTTCTCTATGGTTATTAGCTATAGTACAATTTTTGTTCTCTTGTCCTTCTTTAATCTTACAGCATAGACTACACACATATTGGGAAGAAAATTCTCTTTTATTTCTACCTGGTCGAAAAATAGTCCTTTTTAATTCTCTGTGAATCTGTGCATAGCCTCCTAACATTTACCACACATACATCTACATTACTGCATACAAAAAACATAGTAGTTAATTTTCATAATCAGTTGTTTTCCTACTTCAGCAGAGAAATGTTCTTAAGTCTGTAAGATGAAGTAGTAAACTAAGTCGCTTTCTGATTTTATTACTACTCTTTTTAGAGATCTGTATTAAAGAAAAAGGAAAAGAAAAAGAAAAAGAAAAAGAAAAAGAAAAAGAAAAAGAAAAAGAAAAAGAAAAAGAAAAAGAAAAAGAAATCTGGACATGAAAGCCTTTCTTTCTTGAGAAACTCTGGGATAGATTCTGGCATACTTTGTCACATTTGAGACTTCATAGCAAAAGGGATTTCTTTAATTTCAGTGGCCTGAATGCAGACTGAGTCAGTACTTGCTGCAAGCATGTAAGAAAAATGTATTTTTTCCTTCCATCTATATTCAGCTAAGAAATATCTGTCCCCATCCATTACAGCGTAAAGACTATGAATTAAATATTATCCCAGGACTGAATTCTGCCTGGCTCTTCATGCATGAGGAGGCATGGGCGAACATTCCATTTTTCCATTCTTTTAATCTTTCTCATGATGTAAGAGAGCTCACCATAATTTATGTTTCAACAGTTACTCAATATTCTCATTTCACCTACCTGAGTCTTTGGAGAGGGACTCAGATAAGCTACTGAACTATGGGATGGACAGAGACTCCAAAGGGAGAAAAATGAACACTTGGAGTTTTGTTCTTTGGGGATAAAGGAAAAAGTGGAACTACGTTTATCTTCAACTCAGCCCAACCATTTCTTCTTTCTGCCTGGCTCACTCCCAAAATACACTGAAAAATTCTGAACCCAATGAACAGTTTCAAAACAAGAAAATCCAAGAAGGATGCTATTTTTGCAGCTGCCTCCTTCATGTTATGTGAAGTGAGATCAAAGAAGATGAAACTGTTACGGCTTTTCCAGAGCATATTGTGAAAGGTAACAATGTTAGGAAAAAAAAAAAAAGAAAGAAAAAAAAAGATGGAAGGAAAAACAGAGTGCACCACTCAGACCATCTTATTTGAAGTCACAAAGACTGGGACAAAACTGGGATACTATGATACTCATCTGAATACTCACAAGCATCCAAAGTACAAGGGAGATCTTTGATTCCAGTTTGGCCCCTTTCAAGAAACCAATGGAAGTAATCCTGAAATATCTAATGTTCCAACCTTTTCTTCTTGTCACGTTCTGTAATTCTTCAGTTCATCACATTACAGAGCTATGTTAAGCAAGCTGTTAGAAAGTATCAGCAAGTAAGGAAGAAATCCTGATGCTGTACCTCATTAAACCTGATGCTTGCTCACAATTTCCACCTGTAAATTAGGCGTGTTATAAAGCTACGAGGAAGAACTATTTCTTGTCAGAAACGGTCACAATTCCTACTGTTTTCAAAAAGGGAGTTCAGCTCCAGGGAATACCATTTGAAGACACACAGTACAATCAGATATGCTAAGTCAAAGAAAAGAGATTTAAACATTTGAATTTAAAAGACTATAATCTGAAACAAGTTCTCAGTGATTGCCAGCTTTGCCTGGAACTTTTTTTTTTTTTTAAAGGGGAAAGATCTTGTGTGTAGTACAGTGACGCTGATTAGATTTTATAGATGACTAAAGAAGTGTCAAATGCACAATTCAAACAAATTTACAAAGAATTTACAAAGAAAAGATTGTCTATTTATTAATAAATATAAAAAATTTCCTAACCAGATTTATCAGTCCTGCAAATCAGTCCCCACTGAACTTGGGAACAGAAAAATAAAGAAAGAAAAAAAAAAAAAAAAAGAAAAGATAGAATGAATCTATTATACACAAATCTTTTTCTTTCTTCTGACAACTGGATGTTCACAAGAAACTTGAAGATCTCGATTATGTTGTCCCTTTGTTGTTGTTTTTAACATCCTCACTCCCAGCAAATAAAGGGAAATTATGGTTTGTAATACTCTCCTCTGTCACTGTGACAATAAATCATGTATATATGTGTATATATACGCACACACACATTTATATATATATATATAAATAAATACATAAAATGTAATGGACTTTTCAAATATATTGCTAGCTCTAAAAAGTTCAAATATCCGTGGCTATTAATTTGTCACATATTGCCACTCAACAAAAACAAATAAAGAATAAAAAAAAAAGCACACAGCAAAAATGTGGTTTGAAAGTTAATTTTGCCATGCTTCTTTTCTTAAGCAATTCACCTGAAAAAAAAAAGTTATTCATAAATTTACAGATAGCAAGGTAAACATCTTCCTCTTGTGGGAATACTCTTAGCTTTACTTAACATTAATATTTACAGTCACGGATTGCCATCTAATCCTTGGAGTGGCAAAGTAAAGGATTCAATGTCTTGATGTCAGAGTGTGGATTAAAAAGTTTAAACTTATGCTCAGAAATGAAAAATTACTGATAGGCCATCTCAAGTTTCTTTTGATATTCTAAAATATTTGCTTATTTTTTAAAACAAGGATCATTTTGCACACAATCCAAAAATGTACTCAAAGGGATTGAAGTCATAACAATCACACGTAGTCTTATTTGTCCACAGTTTATCCAGAGTAAGAATGATAAAATGACAATACCACAGTTTACATAAGCACAACCATGCATTCAACATAACCATGAAGACTACTTCATAGTAAACAGATGCCTGCATATTGAATCCAGAACCATCCCAACTCGACAGACTTGTCAAGCTCAACCTGCAAACCCACAAGGGGCTTATTTAGCAACAAGGTGCCATTAAGTCAGAAGTGTTAGCCTCAGCACTCAAATTCTCCAATGACTATAAATCTGAGATCCCACTGCAATGTCAATAAAGTTGCTCAAATTCTGAGTTATTTCTCTCATTTACTACTACACACTACAATGGCATATTTGCTTGAAAATGGTTATCATGCAATATCCTAGCCTCCTGTCAACAGAATGCATCCCTCATACACAGCTGCACTCAACTTCATTCAAATGCATCAACCGCAGGTGGTTCTCCCAGCACATGGTTTGTAACCCTTTGCCATACAACCTAATAAGTCATCTAGTACTTCAGATCTACACATTTATTTGAGTCATTTACACTAAATTATGCCTGTGTTCCTTTCACACTTTCAAACATCAATATTATTTTCTTTGACTTCACCAGAAGTGAAGAAGTGCTGTCTGAACACACAGAATTTAATTTAGGCCTGAGAATCTTTTGTTCCCATTACTTTTCCACTAGGGTAATAGGCAGGTAACAACTAATTGCACTACTAACAGCTAAAAATAAGGAGTAATTTGCTGCCAGTATCAAATCAATATCTAACTTATTTCAGGAGCTACAATCTGAATAACCATCAGGAGATTTGTATTACAATAAAAAGTTAAATATAAAATCTGTAAGATAATAAAATTGTGGCTATTGTCTGAAACTCATAAACTGTATCTTTTTGATTAACATATTTTCTTCTCTTGAATTCTTATTTTCTTGTATTGAATTATCTGCTTATGAAAATAAAATAGTAAACATGCTGTTTGTGGGTTGTAGAGAGAGGTGACAGACAAGAAAGGAAAGAATTAACATCTATATGTACACATATAGATATATTCCTATATATATAGGAAATGAGCATCTGAACACAGGAAGCAATAACCTTCCTCATGTCCATGTCTAGTGAAGCTCTTCCTTGTTATGCATCTAAATCTCAGGTTCTAACTTAAATTAGTGTCAATTGAGATTGAATAAAACATTCCATAACTGGAAGTCAAAGACAGTATAGCTAGTGCCCTCCTTATGTTTCAGTACTCACTTGGAAAGCGTGTTTCTTAAATAACAAAACTTCTGTACCTCTGTATAAGCTATTAACCATACCTAACTAGTGGAAAAAGCTGGCAGCAGTAAGAAGCCTTTATCACACTTAATTTTCTGCTTATCCGATACGAAAAGATAATGGACATTATAATCTCACTGTTTTCACAAGGGACTCATCCGGAAACTCTCCAATTTAACAGCTGTCCTGTTTGCAACATGCCTTCAAAATAATGTGACACTAGACATACACAAGTTTGAACACAGAATAAAATAAACTCCACAAAATGGACTGTTCACTACTCTCCTAAGAAATCCACTGCAAGAACCTGAGAATTTAGGAAAAATGGAAATTTAAGAAATTTAGTGTCTCCTGGAAAAGAAAGGTGAAAGAGGGAAATAGAAAACTGGGGGTAGGACAGCAAACAATTAAAAATTAGTTTCTTCAGAACTACAAAAAAATGCCCTGCAGAAAAGTAAGTACTTAACATTTTATGTCCTATCATTTCACGTAAGACTTTGTTTTCCAACGTTCAGGTCCCTGTAGGAGTTGTTCCCCCAGGCTGAATTCAAAAGTAATGTTTCAATCTGAGAGAATATGAAAGTTATGTGTTTAAATCACCTCAGAATAAAATACAGAAGTTATTTCTACCTAAGCATATACAGACTTTCTTAAGTAGAATGATCTGAGAAAAGACAAAATATTTTCACCACTGAAGATATACAGAGAAACATGCATTCATAGAATAGAATGATTCATTAAAATGTCAACAAGTTGTGTTTTTCCAGCCAATCGTTTACAAACATAAAAGAAGTATTATGAATACTTCTTGAAATCTAAATTAGGAAAGACAGTAAAGATTCATATTTAATACATGAATCCATTCCTGGTATTTCAAAGTTAGTGTTCTTGATGCATCAGACATTTTAGAAAGAAAGTGATATGCATATATATCAGTTTCTTCAGCAAAGATGTTTAAGTACATTAAAGTTATCAAGCTACAAAAATGTCGAGAGACTCTATTTTATGACAGGAGAGAGCTCTTTCTTGAGATTAAAACTAGTTTTAAGAAATACAGCATATTAAATTAGATGCTTTTAACTGCAGTACTAAAAATTAGAATGAACTTCCTCTGCATTATATATTTTCCCAATAAATTGATAGAAACATTTTTTTTTTTTTAAGAAACTAATCCAATTAAATTTCAATTTACTGGATTAGTTAAAGAACTACACAATGGTTTAAAATGGTGGAGCAGCAACTTCCTAAAGTTACACTCCATCTCCTAAGGTACTTTCTTCTTAGAGGTCTGCTTTGTGCATCTTGTAATTAGAGAGCATGGCTTGAAAAAAAAAGCTTTTGGAGAAACTGAAATGTTTCTTTCTCTGAAGGCTGCTATCTCCAGATTGAGCAGCTGCATGCATACATCTGGGGAACCACTGGCAGTTCAGCATGCAGACGTGTTATAACATCAGAGAGATCACACTAACTGAAAAGTTCTCAAGAAGTTAGAATTTTAAAATTTTACTAGCGCTGTATGCTGTATCTGAGGCATCTTTTTAAATCCTGCTTAAGCCAGTAACATCTCTAGAGTAAAATTTCTTTTATCTATACAAGGTGTGTTATGCCATGTGTTATTCTGTCTGACTAGACCAGACTTTGCTATGGTACTTCAGTGAAAAACATCTTCATCACACTTTGCAAAATCACTTTTTAAATTTCTAAGCATCTGAAGGAAATTTTGATACTCATCTATTTTTTAATATAGTTAGAATTGAAGTGCAGGCACTGCCTCTCAGTGCAGAACGATGCTTTTCGCTCCCTCTCCTTTAAGTATTTTCAGCAGTAATTCTTTCTTTTCTTTCTGGTTCATTTTCTGTTAGACTTCGTCAATCTTCTTCAGCAGATATCAGGTTTGGATAAATATTTTCCAAGACAAACACAACCTGTTAAATATTTCCTGTACAGATGTCCCCATAAATGAATAACTTTTATTATTTTGTGCATCTCCATGGACTTAAAAGAACAAAGCAGAATAACAACCACTTTCAGATAGCTAGGTACCTATTTAAGTGTTGGCAGGGTGATTATTTTTCCAAGACAGAAACTCTTTTGTGAACAACATCCAATGATGCCCAGTGATGAAATTATGAAAACAGTAAGATTCCACTAGCAAAGGTTTTGCGAAACAGCGTGCTCTCTAGTTACAAATAACCTGGAAGATATGTACAGTATAAGAATAATACTACAAAAAAAGAGGTTGTCATTATGATGTCTCATGCAGTTAACTCAAAACTATGCCTGAAACAACATTTTCTTTCCTTAAAGTCAGATGATCAAGCTCATGTGTTTGGGAATGACTTCAGTCTTTGCTCTTCCCATTCAGGTAAGGTTTACACAGTGCCATCCTGAAATACCAGTTAGAGATTCATCAAGTGATACCATGATTGAGCATAGCAGATGAAGTTGTAAGTAGTTGCTGATAAGCTTATCATCACTAATCTCCAACCCTAATTATTGATGTCAGTAACATTTAATTCCTTGGCCCATGTGAACTCAAGTATCTTTGACATTTCAGTTCAGTCGCTGAGGTAAAGACTTCTTCATCAAGTCAGAGATAGCCTTGAACATGAAGTTCAAGTTGCAAAAAAATAAAATAAAATAAATAAAACAATTTAAAAAAACAACATAAAACAACACAACTGTTTGTTTTTATTGCAATGAATCCTTCCCATCAGCAGCAAGGGAGAACTGCTTGTTTCCCAGATTAACCCTCACTCTGAAAGTACTCCTCATTTAGAATCTTAATAGTATAGCATACAGAGCAATGGGTTTAGGATTTTTTTCACCCACTATTTTTTTTTGTTTGTTTTCTTTTCTGGTATATATTTAAAATTTCTTAGAGCTCACTTTCTCCACACTTTAACACAACACTTCACTTCAAAATCACCTGGTCAAAACTTTATGATTAATGATAAAGTAGACTTTTAAATCCTTTTCCAGGTACAGAATCACAAAATCACAGAATGGCCAGGGTTGGAAGGGACCTCAAGGATCACGAATCTCCAACCCCCCGGCCACATGTAGGGCCACCAACCTCCACGTTAAATGCTAAACCAGGCTGCCCAGGGCCCCATCCAACCTGGCCTTGAACACCTCCAAGGACAGGCCATCCACAACCTCTCTGGGCAGCCTGTTCCAGTACCTTACCACTCTCTGGGTAAAGAACAAATCTCAAAGAGCTCCAGTTTCCAAATGGCACATGGACCTCTTTTATATTAACAGATGTCACTGAGATTTTGTTCAAGAGTAAAAATGCGCATTAAGCCCATTTTTAGAAACCTATTATGGAAAAAAAAAAAAAAGTACTAGTCCAATTCCTGGTAGCTATTAATATTAAGAAAGGATAAAGATGTGGAATTCATGATTATGACCACAAATGTAAGTTGCTCTAAAATACTAAATTTGACAAATCTTCTTCAGGTGTTTCCCACTGTTCTTAGTGATTTCTTTAGCTACAGCTTCTGTTTTTCCAGCTTTCCCCCTCCATTCGAAATAATCAGGAAAGAGCAGAGGCTTTCATTACAGCTTTAAGATGCAGTTCATGTCTTCATCAGCAATTCATCTCACCTGTTAGCCCTTAATGCACCAAAAACATACTTTTTTTCAAACATAAAATGCACTATTTAATTAACAAATTTAGATAAGCTCAATATGTGGAATGTACTTCAATACTGTGGGAGATTGCTGTACTGATGGTTATATTAGCACGCGTGCTTAATGTATTCACAGCATGCAAAGCTCATATACTCCTCCGGGATACAGATTACAGTTTGCTGAGATTTTATATTTTTCCCTTCTCCAAAATTGAAGGTTACAGCTTGAACTTTTTTGCTGTTGAAAGCACTGTGTAACTGTCTTTCTGCTGTTTTTCCCTAAAATAACTAAAAATATTAGCCACTAGAAATAAGAATCTCGAATTTCATTAGGATTCCAATCCAGGTATCTCATTGACCCTCCCCCAGTCAAATCAGAAATTTCAAGACACTTTTTGACAACAAGCAGACAAAACTTATGTATTAGTTTTAGAACTCCATATCTATACCATAAATATCTAGGTTACTGTCAAGCAATCTGTGCAGTAAAAAAAAAAAGTAATAAAGAGGTATTACAGATGTCTCCAATTCAAACAATACAGAATTTATATTCCTACAAAACTGCTGCTGTATCTGTACATAATAACAACAACAAAAAAAAAAACCTGCAAATGTTTGTGTGTGAATGAGCATTAAAAAAAAAAAAAAACCAAAAAAAAAAAAAACATATAGAAAGTATAACTCATTTCAAATTGAAAACTGCATTAAGAAGAAAAACCTACTGAATATTTCCACTCACGTCTTGGGTGGGGGAGGGAAGATCGATGGCAAAAAGTCCTAAATATTACACAAATGACATCTTACAACCTTTTAGGATATCATTGCTCATGACGGTTTCATTACACTAGGTGCCTGAACCTCGCAGTCACCCCCCCACTCTCTGAAAGAAGTGGCCTGACCACAAAAAGGTCTGTAGAAAAAAGACAGAATGATAAGAACTGTGTAAAACAGCAGGGATGATAGTCAAAACAGAACTGCTGAGACCTTAATAAAACCCAGAACAAATCTCTTACCCACTGTCCTTAAGAGCAGTAAATTGTAGCCCCAATTAAAAGTCATACGTTGGTGGCAATTGTCAGTTAACTTTTTTTTTGCCTCCCATTCTCTGCCTTTCAGAACTCTCATTAATGCACTGCCGTTAGTCCTCTCCCGCAGATCATCTTTTATTATCACAGCGTCCGAAATAACCACCTTACCTGCAAAAATGGTGGGGGGTTTTGACAATTTTTGACATATTTCTACAGTGTCCAAAATTTTACTACCAGAGGTGAATATACAGTTCTTGGATTTAAGTGTCTATAAAAGATGTACTTATTTCCTCACTGGAATCTTTACCTGATCCAGATTACTAACCACAAATGCCAGTTTCTTTCTTTCCTTTATTGACCGTCAGACTGAATACTCTCTGCTGGATATACTGTTCAGCCACTAACATTAAAAAAGTGACAAAACTTCATGAAAAGCTGCTCATGTAAACACACAGATTTGTTGATGTATGTTGTACTTGAATCCTTCCTTCTATGCAAGTGCTTTCACCTGTAAGTTTATTTTGTCCTTTTCTACAAAAGTAAATGCCTTCATTCATATTAAAGTAGATTCCTTCCCAGAATGAAATTTCTGTATATTTAACTGCCTTTTTTTTTTTTTTAATGCCTTTACTTAGTCTACTTTGTCTCCTACACATAACATTTTTTTACCACACAGAATCATGCTAAACAGGAGAAAATACCCTCTCATAGGCTCTGTTTTCAGTGCAGAAGGATTAATACCATTTCCAGGCATTGCAATCATGTGAATGTGCAAAATACCATTATAGCACAGACAGTGAAATTTCATAATGTCACTACTTGGATCTACAGCTTTTTTTCCTTTTTTTTTTTTTTTTTTTTAATTATTATTATTATTCTCTCTCCCTCTGTTCCTCCTCATCTCTTAAGGCTTTTTAGGAAGGAGGAGGAAGAAAAAAAGAACAGGGAAAAATCACTAAGTTTTATTAAAATAATTTATGACAGCTGTTCGTACAATCATCTCTGGTAGGTGTTCAGTTAGCAAAGTCCCTATAGCAAGGGAAAAGCAAGGTGATACAATTGCCTATTTCTGTTACTTCTGCCCACAGGCTTCTGAGTGTAAGTATTCATCTCTCCTCAAGAAGGAAGGCAGAACTAATCATGCTTTCAATAAGTTGGGCTATTCAAATTAAGCATTCAAACAAAAGATTTCAATGCTGTTAATACACAGGCTCTGCATTAATAAGTCCAATGACTCTCCAACATTTCTCTCTCTGAAATGTGGTAATAAATGTCATGTATATCAATGACGTAACGAGGGAACAGAAGGAGAAGTTGTGTATTGATATTCATGATCCTTACTTGCTTCAGAGACAGGATTTGCACCTTATTCAAAAAGTAAAGTTATATCAAGAATATTCTACAACAGCAGGTAAATAATTAAGGAAGTTACTACCAGAAGGCCACACACATTGAACAATTTAGTGTTTCCTCTCCTAAGGAGACTTACCATGAACTACTCATTGCTGCCTTCAGCAGTTTCTTCCAGCCTTTTGTGTTTTAAATAGAATACTTTTCTCCTTTACTGGTCCATAAAAGCTGGACCAATAAACATTTTTCTGCATGAACTAGATGCCAGAAATCAATTATTATAAATATGCATTTGAAATGTTATGTTTTCCTACAGTTTTGTATTTTATTTCAGACCTGGTGAATCTAACAATCTTGGATTTTCTCCAAGCTCAGCTCCTATGATGAATTATTTTATTGAAGTTTCTAAGTAAAGATGCAATTTTTAACACATTAAAATTAATTGCACTCATTGCACTGTACAACTTCCTGAAGGGAGGTTGTGGTGCAAAAGGGTCTGGCCTCTTCTCCCAGGCCAATAGTAGGACCCGAGGAAATGGCCAGAAGTCGAGGAAATGGCCAGAAGTTATACCAGAGGAGGTTTAGGTAGGACATTAGGAGAAACTTTTTCTCTCAAAGGGTGGTCAGGCACTGGAATGGCTGCCCAGGGAGGTGGTGGAGTCGCCGTCCCTGGCAGTGCTCAAGAGGTGCCTGGATGAGGAGCTATGAGAGATGGTTTAGTAGCTTATGGTACTAATAGGAATGGGAGGGTGGTTGGACTAGATGATCTTGCAGGTCGTTTCCAACCTTGTGATTCTGTGATTCTGTAATTCTGAAGTTGGTAAAGGACTGCATTTTATATCATTTCACATCTGGAACAGATGTTTCAAGTGTTTACCAGCATTTATTTTCTTTTTTAATTGAAAGTGAGTAGTATTGAACTGTAAGGCTGTCATAATTTCTTTAATGGCTGGAACTTGTCACTCTGCAACCAAATTGCAACTAGTAGACTATTAGAGTAAATTAAAAAATAAAGAAAGAAATTCAAGATCAGAATTAAAAAAAACCATCAAGCTGTCTTTCAGCTTACATAATATGTATTTGCAAAGAAACTATTTTCTTGACTCAGAAATATCAAATGCTAGCCTCTGTCACAGATGTCTTACCTGTTTAATGTTTCTGTCTCTTGTGATTCAGATCTACAGCAGCTAAAACCAACCCTGACACATTCCTCCATGTCTGGCATTAAATATTATGGACTCTTTGGATTGGGATGTTATGCTCAGTGCTGAACAATATTGACAATATGTAAATGGAAGTTCTGCCTTGATTTTCCCATGGAAAAACAAATTGAGTAAAGGGAAATTGAGAAACAGGATGAAAAAGGGAATGAAAACTGCAGTCAATTCTGGTAACATAAACTGTCAGACACTCAACCTACTCTTCTGAGATTTCAAGTACGCTATTAGAATCTATGAAAACAACAAATTTGTTGTGATTATAAAGAACAGTAGTATATACATATATATAAAAGTATGATTTTGACTGCACGGTAAATGTAGTTATGAGCTTGTCTTGCAAACACACCCTATTGCCATGCCACAAAGGCAAACAACACTGATCCATGTAATATTAGTTACAATTACTCAGTTTGATGTTTCCTTGGATGCAAATTTGAAGCCATTTGCATTTCACTAAAAAACAGACTTCTATTTCCTATGACAGCCTAGATGCTATTTCATGCAGGGGAGGAACTGCTGAGCCCAGGGCCAGCCTCAGCACAAGGTCTCCAAGCGGACACTGCCGTCCGGTTGCAAGTGTGCTTCTCCTCAGCCCTACAGCACATCAAGCTGCTTTAAATTATGCTGTCTGGAGTGCATTCCAGAGCTGGAAAGAAGCAGATGAAATACGCTCACCCAGACAGGCACTGCTATCAGTTGAGAGACAACAGACACTTCACCTAGGCAGTGCTCTGCTGGTTGCTTCTACCTCCATGCCATGTCACCAGCTGATGGCTGTGACAACAGTCCTCCTCTGTCAGCTTAAAATCAAATAGCTTACATCACAGATTTTCTGAGGTTCATCCCACCTGTCACACACTTTCACAACCAGCAACAATCTCCAGTGCTCAAACCAAGGAGAGAAAGGCTCACATACTACACAGAATGGCCTCTACCCAGCTACCAGCCCCAGCTGAGAGCTTCTCTGGACCCAGACATCAATTTTTATTTCAATTCAGTATGCTAAACTTACTGTGAAACCATTGCACAACTTGTCTGTTATAAGGGTAAATGGCAAAATTTAAGGAGAAAAGGCACTTAACTGGGTAAGTCCAAAAGACTGGGACAAAGGAAAAAAACAGTGGGTCAATACATTTGAGAATACAGAAGCACTGACAGGACTAGTTTAATTTCTTAGTTAAATGAATTACCTCAACATTTATCAAGTTTTTTGTTCTTCCCATATCAGATTTCCTATGTTGCATCCACGACCTTCTAAAATACAAATATCTATACCATGAACTATTTTGTTGCTGTTGTTCCTTCATCTGTCTTTGCTTTGTATAAACTCAAATGCCGCCACATTCCTTGTCACTAACCAGACACAAAATAGTTTTAAGGATATGTATTTACGTAAATAACAAAGTATTCAATGTTTATCTTCCATATTTAAAGCTCCTGTCATACACAAACTGCAAATGCCTTATTTGCCAATATTTCTATAAATTAATACTAGCCTAACAATTTCAGAAAAGAATGTGAATATTCACTTGAGCTGAGGTTAAGAAAAACTCAAGTTAAACTGGATTGGAAATCACATCTGCTTTAATAGATTTTGTAAAAAAAATAAAATAAAATAAACTCATTCTTAAGCGCATTTGGTGTGGAAGAAATATAACACAGATACTTTTCTTGACTTTTGTTCTTCTTAAAAACCTGAGATGCAAAATAATCAGTGTAATTAGTGTGTATTTTAAAATGCTAAATAAAAGCCATGTAATCCCAAGAGAAAACTGCTTCACCTTTGACTTTCTCCTTTCGTCCACATACTGTGATGAAGGTCCTCTACACTCCTTTGTAGCAGAAAACTCAAAGGCACTGCAATTTTCTTTCTTTTATGCTCTATCAGCTCCAGGCACCTACGGCTTTACACTAGTAATAAACATGTTTTCTTTCCTTAGGAAGTATTATTTCCTGCTACTACTGCATCACCTTTCTCCTGAAGTTTCATGCCAGATCACTTTGGATTTTGCTCCCTTCCCAATGCCTTCCTTCTTCTCAAACACATCCTAACTGCACCCAAAAATGATTTTAAAGCTCACAAAATAAATCACAGTAGGTAAGTGTTTTGTTGTTGTTGTTGTTTGTTTTGTTTATGGGTTTTTTAATATATAAACCTCTAAACCACAGACATTCTTATGGAAAATATGAAGCCCAGGTCCAAGCTGTTAACTCTCACTAAACACCACAGTCTCCACAGATTTTCAGAGAAAAGCAGCAATAAAGGGATAGAGATACCAGTTTTTGCCTCCAGCTAGTTAAATTAGATTTTCTTGTAATATTTCCGAGACTTTTTATAAATATAGTGTTAAAGTATGGTGCTCCAATATTTTGTCTGTCACATACACAAAGAAGAGAAATAACTCCCTCCCTTCAGCATGATTTGCCAGCAGCTTCTTAATTCAGTATGTAAGATAAGGTACAAGACTTTCTTTTTTTCTCCGCATTTAATGTTATCCATATTCTGATTTTTCACATGTTCTGTTATTAACACAGCAAACTCATAATATCAAGAAGTCTGGCTACCTTTAAAGTCACATCTAAAAAATCAGCAGTATCAAACTTGGCTCCTGTGCTCTCAAAAATACTTCAAAGCTTTTGAAAAGGACTTATCTACTTTTTTTCTTAATATAAAATACAACTTTTTAATGCTGAAATTAAGGAAGAACAGGCATTGATCCACCCAGCTTTTCAGTATGAAGTTCTCTCTCCATAAAGAATGTGACTGTGTCTGGATTTATCCTTCTATTACTTTAAATAGATCAGTCAGAAAAGTGTACTGAAGGTACCAGGTTTGAGCATTAGATCATTGACATCCAAAAAAATAGTTGGAACCTGGCATCACAGTTAAAGGTAGATAAAGTATTTGGAGTAAGGATATCAAGAGAGTTCAGAGGAGAAAAGAACTTCTTCAAAATGCATAACTTCTCAAAGTCATGAAATGTGCAGAAGATTAACATTCTTATTGCTGTAGGGTGGATCACTGAAGAGTTTTCCTACTTCTCTATGTCTGAGTGCATAGCTCTCCTACCAAAGACATACTGGTATATAGTAAACATTTCTGGCTTCCATCTTACTGTTCTGCTGTCTGATTTAAGCACAGGCAAGACCAAAGATGAGTCAACTTACAACTGTGAAGACAGCCCTGCTTTGACTTGACTAAGACAAGGAACAGGATATCCACAGGAAGGAAAATTGACTTGACAGTATTTTCATTTCTGGCTTACAGCGTTTGAGCAGACAACAGCAACGCATGCCTTGCCTTATGCATGCAAAGTACTCATGCCAAAAGCTTGAGAAATGAGGAATCCAAGCTGCCACACTTGAGCTTTATCAAAATATCATCTTGCCTCCTCATCACCATACCACTGATGTGCAAGACTATACAAAATCTTGAATAGCACATTCCAGCTGATAATTTGTATTTGGGGCTAAGGTAACAATCCCCGAGGTTAAAATGTGCCAATTTATTTATTTCAACTTTAATCAATTTTATCAGGATCTCCAGGAGCACTTTATTAAGATACTGTGGTTTATGGTAGATGAACGAAAACAAAAAGAGTGACCCTTCATAAGAAAAAAGTTTTTAGAAATACTATCAGGCACTAGACTTGGCTGTATTATCTGTAATTTGTATAATAATAGCTGGCACTTGAGCAGAAGTCCAGTTGTGCCATGTCACTTTATGATATAAAAGATTACATTTTTTTTTACATAAAGATTACATAGTGCCAAAACTGACATAATTTGCTCAGATTCTGATCTGAAAAATGCTGTGAAAACCAGCTTTTGTAAGCTGTGAAAAACACCTTTTCCTTGCAGGCTCTTGAGATGTTGTAACCTTAGAGTAAGTACATCCTACAGAGCTTGGACTTACTGGTTTAAAGCTGACACTGTCCACTGCAATACTCTGTCATGGAAGGGAGTTAATATGCTTACAATGGGCAAATAGAGCCACCTCATTTAACTTGTTTGTAACTGCCTATAATAGATTGATCTGTTTTCCTTCAGTTCATGAGGTAATACCAAGATTACCTGCTCACAGAAAACTATGCGAGCAGCTGAAATACTTCTCTGCCTTACTTTCAGGAAACTCAGCTGAATATGGAAGAATTTAATTCACATAGCAGACATAAGCTGTGACAATACAAAGGCACAAATCTCATGTTCTCTTATCTTAAGGGTGCTTCTACCCACGGGCTTTCCAGTACCTCATATAATAATAGTAATCAGGGCATACCTTCCCAAATTTTGATATGCAACATTTTACATACACTGAAAGGTAAACTGCCAATTCACTGACAAACTCTGCAACTTTTTCCATTATCTGGCAGACTTCTAAAGTACACAGAAGCCAGAACATATTCCTCAAGAATTCTTTATTTATTCATAATAATGCTATTATTTTCTACAGCAAGACAGACCTCCTTTTCTAGTATACTACTGCTCACAACATGTCTAACATATTATCTACACACACACAATTCTTACTCCCCATTCTTAAAGTGTAAGATTAAAACGAATAGAACAACACACAGGAAAACTATAATATACTTTCCTTTTATGTTTTCAAGAAGTATTTTAAAATAAAATGTTTTGCCGATTTCAAGGACAAAAAACAAAAACAGTTCTTAGTTGAGTTCTTACTTTTTAATGGTCTTCCAGCTATAAGCAGCTGAACAGCAGCAGAGAGCTCTGTAAGATATGAAGATCTCGCAACAACAGAATTTCCTTCTCTCTCCAGAAACACCCTTTGCTTAACCATCCCTACTGACCGCAACTACCAAGTCATCTCATGGACCAAAAGAGCACTGCTCACACTGCCAGGACACTGAGGAGCTCCTTTAACTACCTCCAGCTACCAGAACACAGCATTTATAGATGGAATTGCTAAATCTCCCTTGTTAGCACAGTTCCCCTAAAAACAGCTAACTATGAAAAGGATGAGAAGAATGAATCACTCATTTAGATCACTGCATGAAGATTTTTTCCTCCTTTTCTCCTCAAAGAAAATCTTACCAGCATTACAGACCCCACCTACTTTCTACAATGATGTTGTACTTTTTGGAAAGAAGACAAATTAAAATGGAAGCATTCCAAAAATAAGAATGAATGATTTCCCAAAATACAAATATATCAAAAGTTTGATGTTACTGATAACATTTGAGGAAATATATTTTTTTTTCTAAATTTGATAGCAATATTGTTTCTCCTAAGTTATATTTGGTAAAGTTCATTTAGCAACATTTAACTTGACTTAATCATGTTTATCGTATTCTGTCATTCCCAAACTCCCAGTTTTAGATCATGAGTAAGGAAAACATAAAATAGCCAGATTCATCTCCCTTTCTTAACTCAGCAAGAACAACAAAAAACCCTCTAGGGCATTAAAATAAGTTCTATTTTACAATAACACTGAGTTATCTGTCACTCCGTCTGATCTGAATATTCTTTTTATGTCTAGAAAGTTTTGCTACTCCATTGCTTTACATTTTAGAAAAAAAAAAAAAAAAAAAGAAAAAAAGAATCATTGTTTCAATACCACACAGCAACTATCTTTCAATCCTGCCAACACATGGAAAAAGAATTTATTCTTTACTGAAAGCACTGTCTTACTCCACCGGGGCTGTTTGTCACTTCCTCCAGAGCGACACTAAATCAAGTTGCAAAGCACTGTAATGTAAATCACAGCCTAATTTACTTGTCACTGTGTTGTGACACTTGGTTAAAAATGCTTTTTAATTGCAAAGATAAATTATACATTAACAATTCTTAGTGGCAGCTTCAATACTACATCAGATTATTTCACCCTGGAGAAAGGAGCTGAACAACTGCCACAAGCTATGACAGAATATTTTTAAATTATCACTTTGTCCAGATTGATGGTGCTGGTAGTGTTACAGTGATGAGTTCTGTCCCCCACAAAAACAAAAGACATAAACAGTCTTTTATATTCAATAACTCATAAAGAAAAAAGTACTCTTTTTTTCTTGAACCTTTCAGATCACCTCAGCTTCTCACTTGCCAATTATTACTCAGAATCCCTAAAGTAATAAGAAATGGTTCTCAGTCAAAGTGAAAAACAAGTCTTTTTCTCTCTTCTATAATTCTGGATGGCAAAATGGTTGAAGCTAGAGCAAACGATGTTTAAGAAAAAGCCCACCAATTTTTAGTGGTATTGAACACCTCCACCTTTAGGATTTGCAATTCTCTCTCTTCAATAGGGTTTTTATCTGTTGGATGCTGAACTGGATCTGGCACCTCCCTCCTGTAGCTACTTACCAGCAGGCAGTAAGTGGTACCTGATTTGACTTCTTGCCCTGCAGGTGAGTATCTCCACATTGTAATGACTTGTATAAGACCAGAAGTATTTTGCTTTCAAGTTAAGAATATTCTGTCACTAAGAAGCAACATGGATGGATTTACTGTGATTATGCAAATGTGAAGCTATCAGTGAGAAGATATGAAACTACATGTTTCTTTTAACATCATGGCAGAAAAAAAAAAAAAAAAAAAAGATCTTTTTTACATACCTTTTTTTCATTTCCTTTATTTTGTTCTTCATATCTACTGTTTCCACTTAGCTAAAGGCCACAGCTCAATCCTGAAGGTCTCAGGCATCTCAAAAAAGGTTCCAGGAGTGCCTGGAACTGCTTGAAGAACTGCCCTCTCCTGTATTTGTGACTTCTTTTGCCAGACACTTATGTTTGCAGAGAGCCCCCAGCCCTAGGCTTCCACCTCATGCACCCTGCTGCAGGGTGCAAGTGTTGCTGTCCTAGGGAATAGTAGCTCCCTGCTGCTTGGCTGATTGTCTTTGATATGAGGAAGAAATTTATTGATATGAGGGTGATGAAGCCCTGGAACAGGTTGCACAGAGTGGCTGCAGAAGCCACATCTCTGAAAGTGTTCAAAGCTGGGTTGGATGAGGCTTTGAGCAACCAGATACATTTAAATATGTCCCTGCCTATAGTAGGGAAAATGTAGTAGATAATCTTCAATAGCTCCTTCTAATCCAGATATATTGAAATATGTGCCTGCCCATAACAAGGGCAAGCTGATACTGAAGTCTGCTTCCACTTTTACAGGTGCTGCTGGCCACAGCTTGAGATTGAGAGATGAAAGGCAGCCCTAACTTAAGTACACAAGATGGAGCTAAGCGTGCTGCAGTTACATTTATTTGCTGTCCCTCAAGAAGTCTGATTCTCAACTACATGATAATAAGTTGGTATCCTCTTCAACAATGGAGTTTTAGGTGTGTCTGCCAAAGCTGTCTCATAAACAACTGTAATCAGCTGCTCTACCAACACAAACTAGAAACACTCTGCTTCAGAGACTTTCTGGCACTCTATGAACAAGCTAAAACCTGCAGGATGTATCATTTCATACAAAAGAGATTGGAACTATTTTAACAAGATATTTCTGACTGGATTGCATCACAAGATTCACAAAAACACACACCTCTCGAGTTGAGTCTTTTATTATAAAAACCAAAGGGACTATTTCTTATAAATTAATTTCTGTGGTCTACATTACTAGCAAGCTGGCCTCCTCACTTCTGTTTGTTGATTTTTTTAATTTTTTTTTTTTTTTTTTTTTTTTTTTTTTTTTTTTTTTTAAGATAGAGTGCATTTAAAAATTAGAAAGCAGGCTTCCTTTAAGAACAAGGCATCTAACTAGTATGTCAGTGCTTAGAAAACTTCTTAAGATGTAGATAACCATCGCTGAAGTATTCGAGTGTTGACACCTGATTCACTAATTGTGTCCTGAAACACAGTCGGTTGGTATTAGGTTGCAAATTATTGTGCCAGGCATGCATAGTAAATCTCCTTATTAAGATTCCCTTTGTGAATATTTATTCACGCCTGCAACCCCCTATGCATAAGAGACCTGCATTATCACACAGAGTAACTTGGCAGTTTCAAATAAACCTAACATAATTAAATCAAATCAAATAAAAAAATGAAAGAAAGTACAACTGTGTGAGAGGCTGACACCATGAACTTTCATGAAACTGTTAGAGGCAGCACGAAATGAGTTAGAGGCAGCTAGCATACTCAACACCAAGCTCCAAAACAATGACAGACAGCTATTAAAACAAGCAAACAAAGAATTCTCATATCAAGATACAAAATATTGATTGGAATTGTTTTGCTTTTAAAAACACAGCTCTAATTTGCATTTCTAATTACGCTGTTCAGCTAAAATCTTGTACGTTAAATAGATTAGCTCTTGAGAGCTCTGGTATAACTCTTTTTTGGACTATATTTTAATCAGGCTTCCAGTATGGGTTTGCTATAGGGCAAAGACAATAGGGGAACACCCCTGATACCGACTCTACCTCCATGATACTACAAAATCTACTCAATCCTATATATACTATATAAACGGGTCAAATATAGTCTTCAAAGATACTTTATCCTTTACTAGTCCTCCTATTGGTTATTTTAATCCAATCTTTACATCCAAGGATCTCCTTCACATTTCCAACTTAACATATTCCTGACCAATTTGTAATTTTGGAATTCCTTTCCTGAAGTTGTGCAGGATGTTCAGGGTTGCGGATGTTTTTCCTAATAGGCAGAACACGAGAGCCTCTTTTAAACTCCTCCTGCATTCTCAACCTCCTTTGCTCTGGCTACTCAACTGCTCTCCCTGTACATTTGTTTATATTTCATACTCAGGAACAGGACTGGGGAGGATGAGGGCACAGTATTCCCAGCAGTTTGTAAGGGTTGTGCTAGCATTTCCCTTTTTCTTCACATTCATAAAATTGCAGTCATACTTGTCTTCTTACTGAGTCACATTAATAGGTTGCAATTATTTAATGATCTGATGAGACAAGATATTCTATTCATCTGTCTATTATCTTTTTAAAGAATTCTTACACTCCTCATATAACATATTACATATTATTTTGTATAATACTTTTTCAGTACCAAGCCCCTAGCTTCTGGAGAAAATTTTGTTCTTCACACTGACAAACCAATCCAACTTCTCAATGGAATTATTAGCATGATACAGATCCACTGGCTTATCATGGTCACTGTCACTGAATTCCTGTATGTAGGAAAAATTGTACCCACTGAACATCCATTGCTGCCTGCTGAACATTTATGGAGACCAAGCAGGGGGTATGAGCACAGTGAGGTCATGGGTGGTATGTTTCAGCAGTGACATCTCATAGCAGCAATGAAATAGAGGGTCACTTCCAGTGGTGCAGATATTTATACATGCAGCATGCAGGCTCTTGTTCATTACTGGCAAAAATCCATCGTTAACGGTGGTGGGTAAGTTCAAAAATATTGTTTTGTTCATTGAATCTGTTGTATTTTTCATGGAAATAAATAGGAGGCATTACTTTTGGAGCAACCTATTACTATTAGTGTATACTTTCATAATCCTGCAAACATTTTTTATTGCAATGTGGAGATACTATTAAGGCACAGAGTTTCTGTCATCTGACTAAAGGAAAAAAAAAGCGGAACAGTATTTGTTACAATATGGAGTTGCTAAATATGTGCATACCTATATAGACAATGGTTTAACAGCCACCAATAGTGAAAAAGAAATAGATAAGTTTTATATGTTAAAAAGTATAATTGTACCTGGTTGGAAATTATTTACTTATTTTAAGCAATTTTTATTTCCACGGAATATCTATTTTTCAAGTAACTGATTTTTCCCTTCCAGAAGAATTTCAGGTTGATGTGAAAAATGGAAAAATTAAAATGAAGTATCTTTTCTGAAGAGGTATATTGGGCCCAGATGAAGTACTACGTATCACCAAACAACCTGAAACATTTTAATTCATAACAACTTGAATCTCTTCCTTGCCAGCCTGACAGTATTGTCAACTGTCATTCTCCATTAACTGATGGCTTAAACCCACTTTTCCAAATTCTCCTAGTTTTCAATAGCAAATAAAAATAAATAAATCTATTCTTTTCCCCACAGAAAATTGTGAAGATTTTAAGGATTTGTAAGTACATCAACAAGCTGCTGATACTTTCTTCCCCTCTGAATATATTGTTTTCAATTTCCATTCCTCAAGGGCATATGTAAAATTCTGTACATCATCCTTCTAGTATTCAAGTAAGAATTCATAACATGGCTTTCCATATTATAAATCTATTTAGAGATAGATCTATTCCTGAATACACATGGATATATTATGTATAAACATTATTCTGGAAAATTTAATTTTGCAAAATGAAAACAGACTGATGCAGCTGAATTTATATTTCCTTTTTATGTAATTTATGAAATTATAAATAAACTATTGATAAAGTTATATATACTTAATACATTAATGTATGTAAGGGAATAAAAATAGCCTAAGTGCCTAAATATGTGGGGTTTTTTTAATCCTGAAATGCTCATCCTATGCAGAATCACCACCAACACAAAAATTCTTTTTTTTTCTTGAACTGTTACTAACAGAGACAATCTACTTACACTGTCCTTATTGCTGGTCACTGAATGCCACATTTACAGAACCTGGCTGCATTGATGTACTTCTAAAAAAAATAAGGGATTTCTCAATCAATGTAAATGTTTGTGGTTTCATTAGCTGAAAATTACAAGGTACAAGTTTCAGCAACTGAAGATCACTCATGGCACGCACTTTGTGCTTTTTGTTTCTTAATCAAAACCAACATTTTTCCTACATCAGTGACATAGCAGTGATTTAAGATACTATTATTGTTAAATTTCACAAATTTGAAACACAAAAATTTAGTTCTCCAGTATTAACAGCTGTTACCAGAGTGAATGTTACTACTGGCCTCTTAGAACCGTACAGCTTGTGTCTCTGCAGCTGGCCTTGAAGCAGTGCTCCGTGAGCTGAGATCTGCAGGTTCTCAGCAAAGAACCTTCTCTCTTTTTGGGTGCACAGATGTATACGATCTTCCATTAAAAGAGCAAAGCCTATTACATGTGTCCAGGTTGAGCTGGATTGAGCATCCAAAGGATGGACAATCACTGTCAGGTAATGCCTGACACCAAAGTAAAGGGAAGACTTCCTAACCATTCTGTCAATAGTATAATCAGGTCCTGAGGATCAAATATATCTGAACTCCTGAGTGGCGCTCTGAGCCATCTGGCTACTCCTAGCATTCTCCTCTGACAAGAACCTGGTAATGATTCAAAGGGAGAAAGAAAAATTCTTCCCAACCTGCTGTGAAAATGCAATGAAGAGAATGAAAAGATGGGGAAACCTCAAGGTGCCTTGGATCATACTAACAGCATTTGTGTAATCAGCATTTGTCATTTCCTACTGCTCTGTGGTATTGTGGACCACACTTTCATAGAATGCAATTTTTAAGGACTGACTGCTTTGAATACACAATAACAAGTATTAATAATGCAAAAAAAAAAAAAAAAAAAAAAAAAAAATAACATTAGGAAACACATTAATGATTGCCTAGCTTAGTGAAGTTTAAAGTTTATAATTGGCCTCACATGTTCATTTTTTCAACTCCCATCACAGAGATCTCTAATTCCCTGATATATATATATATATATGCTTAAATTCAGTTAGTCTAATAATAGTGATAATTTACCCAAATTTCTCAGTTTCCATTCTTGCACACCTGAAGTAGTGCAGACACATTCTCTTCACTTAGTAGCCAGAATTAAAAATGACATGTGCTAGGCAAAAATATTTTACGTACCACTGATAGAACGCAGCAGATAGTCAAGAAAGCAGTCAGAATACCAGGAATTATTAGAAAGTAAATGAAAAGAAGAGCAGCATGATGCTGTGTAAGTAAGGTGCATCTGCATTTTGAGTGATACACGAAATGCAGGTTTGAGGAACTTCAGCAGCAGTGCGAATGGATGATCCTTAGTGCAGCACCTCTACTTAGCAGCTCCTCTACTTAGGCAAGATTAAACCAGACTGGGATTCTCCAGGTTGCGATAATGACAACTCTGGGACAGATACCTGAAAATCTCTAAAAATCATTGTTGAGAATGGGAGAGGCGGAAGTGAATGATTGCTCACTATCTTTTTTAGAACTCATTTCAATTCCTAATTTTTCAGCTACTAGCAATCTGAAAAAAAATCTGTTCTCTACAAGACTCCAATACAATAAATATCAGTAAAATGAGATGAATACCACCAAGACAAAGAAGATCACTGCATGATAAACGAGGATCCAGAATGAAAGTGGCTCTAAACAGCACAAATTAAGATCAGTTTTATGCAGCAAAAAAAGCAAGCACAAGAAATAATGACAGAAGAGGCCAAAGACAGCACATTTTTCTTATCAGGATGGTCATGTCACCTGATAAATAAGAAACAGAATCATCAAGATTTGCTTGCATGCCTGTTCTGTGCTGCCCTAAATACCATTCCTGGAAAGCATTCTGAAGTACAGTAGGAAGAACAGTAGCCAGAAAAAGGTCAGAGCACACAGGGAGAACCAGAAGCAAAGAAAATACCCAAGAATAATAAGCAGTGAGACAGAGACAGCAATTGCAATGTCACTTCAACTTAGAGAAGAAAATGACGGTTTGGAGACAGAGGGGAGGGAACAGAGACAACAGTAATTCAGATGGAGTCGAAGGAAAAACAAAGCTGCTCACAGGGAGCGGGTAAGAAAGAACTTCCCAGTGATTCAGGGAAATGCCATGGCAGCATTGCAATTGGTAATGTAAACAACAAGGGCACAGAAACAGGTGGTGAGTTCAGTAAAGTAGGCAGGGAAGCTTGGAGCTGACAGCACAAAATACTGGAAAGAACTGGGGAGGGGAAAAAAGAAAATCATAATTACAGTGTAAATGCTTTATTTAAGTTGGAGGTAGAGGTGGAATCAATCAGAGCTCTCTAGAAAGAACCTTAAACTTGGCCTTCCCACAGCTTCAGTTCTCACAGGGAGAACCAAGAGAAAGAACAAAAGTGACTGAGAAGTAAACTGTACAGAATAGTAGAAACCTGTCTGCATAAAACCACTTCAAAATACATGAAGCAAAAAACATTGTCTGTAGCCTATTTGTTGTTGTGTTGGAATAGAACAATACTTACCTTTCATTTCTGGAAAAATAATTTTCCAATAAGAATGTACTTGGATTTCCTTTTCTATCCACACCAGCAATTCCAGTCCAAATACTATATATTCCAAACAGGCACACAGCCTTAGGCTTAGTTCTTAATTAGACAACACAATTCTGTTTCATTCCTAACTGAACAGGAACATCTATTAGTCAGGTGATCATATTTAGGTGGGTTAATTAAATTTGTTTAAATACACCTCACCTTTTATGCTATGGTAAGAAAAAGTCACATTTATGAGTCATGGCAATTAAATGAGTTCATTAGTCAAGCTTCGAGTCAAATTTTGATTTGAGATATAATATTGCAGGTTTATCAAAGTCAATGGTGCCACTGCCATCTACATGTTGGAGGAACTGACTAATTATTCCACCCTAACTGCATTTGCATCTTACAACTGAAGTGCATTATTCTACTGACAGTGATCAAATTTCCCTTCTCCTGCAGGTGAGGGCTACATCAGTGATGAGCTCTTGAACAATGATGTGGAATCACAGCATAGAGAGTCTCAAGGGTCCAGTTAAGACGATTTTAAAATAATTTTGTAGTACCAGGATGATTCCAAGCAATGCAGCAGGGCTAAAGAATTAATGCACAATCTGAACAGTTTCAGGGGAAAAAGGTTCTGTTTAAAATGTAAACGTGCAGTGACAGCATGTCGATAACTATGCAAATGCATTCACCACTGTCATACTTAAAATAGGAAAAACCTGTAAAAAGTGTCAAGAACTACTGCAAGTTTAACCCACTCAATACAACGCTCATTTAATGAAATACTTCTACACAAATAATTACTGTCTTTCAACAGAAGTGCTCTTATGTACTGACTCAAGCTTCGGCATTACAGAGGAAGAGTTTGTTTTATTTGAAAAGGACTTAATATATTGCCAAGCACTTGCAGGAGGGTAATCCACAACGTGCTGATTATTCCAGCTGTTTTCATTATTTCACACCTAATTTAAACGACCTTAGTTGGACTGCATGTGTGTGTAACATCAGATTGCTTTCCTTCCCTGGTCTACCTTGCACATAAGGTGAGCAGCTTCAAGGACAACATCAGGCACCAATCACAGTTTCGACCTGCTTCACATGGCTGACGGCATACTGCACATTCACACCCTTAACACATCAGTCTCAGTGGTGTCACTGGAAGGACCCAGGACCCACACTCCCTCCAGGAGTTTCTCCAGGAGCTGGCAAACAGCCAATCATAAATATGCAGTCAGGAATCTCTTCCCAGAGCAGCGTTCCTGCCCACCGTGCTCCTGCCTGAAAAACACTCCACCTTCAGTACAGCCCACAGCTACAGGGCTGACTTAGACTTACACTGAAACAATGCTTGCACAACTATTTCCACTGGGACAATATAGGAAACAATCACACAAACACCTTCAAAACAATCAACACCCCTGGTGCATCCTGACACACGAGCAGTGAGGTAGATTCGGCTTCTGTTGTTCAAAAGGAGAACTTCCATTTGCCCAAAGAAACCTTCCCCTTCTTAGATATTAACTAAGCATACCAAAAGCAGTCTTCAACTTCACAGCTAAAATCAGTACAAATTCTCCAAATCTACAACACAGGATAAGCAAACTCTACTTGGCCTAAATTAATTTCAAATTGCCCTGTTGAGACTCTTCCCAAATGTTATTCATGTTTTATGGAGCTTTAACGATAGTTAGCCACACAGAGCAAACAGACCTTGAGCTCAAAAATTCAGGCTAGACTGAAAGGAGGGAGAAACCTTTTTTTAAATTGCTTTTCTCTTATTATTCTAAACTCTGAAGAAATATGAATCCAAATGGCCCTAAACAGGTATGTTGAAACTGACTTCAGAGAAGTTTATAGACCTGCACATCCTTGGTACTACTGAAAAGTTATATTCTTTTTGACCAATCTTTCATAAAAGTCACAAATTCAGCATTAAAAGTTCTTTAAGCTGATAGTGAGGAAACCTATGCATAAGATTAAGAGATCACTGAATTCCCATGTTCAATGGGAACTGATGCAAATATTTCTGAGATAGATGTCCAAAGAGTGGAAGTCTCACAGCTCTGATGCTGACTGCTATTTCTTACACTGCAGTATGTCACTGGATTATTATATTTCACTCTAGCTCAACATGAAGATCCACAGACAGGATTATTATTTTTTTTTTAATAAATTAAATGAGGCTTATATCAGGGTGTAGGCAAGACTGGCAATCCTCCCCATCGTTTTTTTTTTTTCCCCCTTTGATTAGATTGTTAGGGGTTTTTTTTTTTTTTTTTTTTCTGTGTGTGTGTGTGTGTTTGTTATTGTTGTTGTTTGTATGGTTTAAAAGAGAAAATAATACCATTCCTGCTCATAGCAATCACCTCCCTTCCCTTCTGTGCTGTTTCAAACCCTTTATTTCCTTCATGCTCTCCACCACCAGAGAAATTTCTTCATCAGTATTTTTCCATTACATTCATTTGTGGATTCACTTAATCCAACTTGCTAGTTTGTTTCCTTTCCACTTCAATACTCCAATAACCTCTTACTTCTGCACAGATGGGTGTAAATGGATTACAGCCTCAGAGAGGTGACAGACACCGGAGCTAAAAATTCATGAGCTAGCCAGATCGGTCTGAAAGCGAGAGCCACAATATTCCAATCTGGCAGAGGCTGTTTGTAGCCTGTAGGAGAGAAGAAAGTACCAGCTGTTGTAATGCTGAGTAACATTTTAGGGTTAGACTATCTGCATAGTCAGATGCTACAAAAATAAAGTACAATTGCAATCCTCCCACGTTACCTTTATGAGAGGATAAAGACACAAACACTATCAGTTTGAACCCGAACTAGAATTACTGTCTTCGATAAAAATCGCTGTGTCCTCAGCCTCTACGTGACTTATAATCACTGCAAAAGACACATTTACCTTTAATAGCACTAGTTTTGTTAGCACGCACTCTAACCAGACATCTGTCCATATATGCTCATGTCATAAAGATGGAACGTGATACAAAACTATGTGCTTCTGTGCCATCTTTATTTTACTACAAAAGCAAATGTGAGATAAATTATTCTCAAATAAACTGCATCTTATTTAAAAGTATATGAACTTTAATGTGAGTAAAAGTAAAGGCCTGTCTTAAAAGGTTTACCATTGTAGCTGTAAAGAAATAGACATACTATGCACGTGCAAACAGCAAACAAGCTGAAAAATATTTTAACTTGCTGTTTCCATTAAAATGAAAAATAAAAAAAAAAAAACCTGGTCAAGAATGAAAAAGAATGCAACTTGTACTGTGTGAAGATTGATACCATTTGAAACAGGTGCAAAGCAGATGTGAAACACTGCTGTTCTGATAGCATTTGATTCCCACTTTGAAAGCGCACAGATGACAACACAAGGTTTAAAAAGCAAAATAAACTACCATCTAAACACTACTTGGGGGGAAATTGGTCCCTTATGCTTAAAAGGTGGATTAAAACAAAAATGAAACAAAACAAAATCCTCAAAATAAAAATCCACAGCAGTGAGTCCTTTAATCCCTGAGAAAGAGGTGAACATTCAGTAATGTAAAACCATTTTGAAAACACAATTTGAAAGCAGTAAAAAATAAAATAAAAATTAAAAACAAATCAATCACTCCTACTCCCTACTCCAATACAGTTTCTTCCATTTGCTGGATGAATGTCATATTTCATTGTCTACATTATTTTCCAAATAACTGCATTGCTTTATTGCATGTTATTCAGATGCTGACCAGAAAATAGTAAAATTAAACAACCACCTTGATGAAGCATCAGTATTTCATGCTAGATCTGAAACTTTATTACATATCAACGTATATATTTGTAGAAATTATGACACTTCAAGGTTGTTCCTTCAGGTAATGTAAATATGAAAATAATTATGTAGAAGATGTGAATCACACTATTCCATTGCCTAAAATGTCTGCATCGTAAGATAAAGATTTAAAAACAGCAACTGAAACGCAGCACACTTCAAGATTAATTTGCCTCTGAGGGAGTAGACAATCCTAGCCACAGTCAAGAGCAACAGCATCTCTGCAGGTAGTCACTACTGCCATGAAACAAATTCACCCACTCTTTTCTTTATCTAAAAATGAATGTGATGAGCATAAATCACGCAGGATCTTGATGACAATGTTTCTTCCCCAGCCACCATGCTTCTTGGGAAGGAAAAGACACTGTTTTAGAATCAGTCATACCTGGAGTGACCTGTGCATTGCAAATCCACTATTTACAAATATGGAGTTTGCTTTTTCTGTCTTCACAAAAAGAAATATGAATCAAACCTCCTTTGAAAGGCAACTGGACAAACAGAAGCTTTTAGAATACTTACTTTAGAATACAGATTTCAAAGCCTGTGAATATTTTAGAGCTTTCTGACGTTCACGAAAATCTAATCACTTAAATGCATTTTCAATTGTCATTTTCACAGATTTCATACTTACTAAATACTTACTATAAATTCGTTAATAACTAAATAATTTTATCCTTTTTTTTTTTTTTTTTTTTTTTAATTTCTTTATATGTTTGCTCAGTGGAAAATTTATCCTCCAAAATCAATCCTCTGCATGTAAAGAAGAATGACAGATCTAGTATGTTGTAATGAATAGGAAGAAAGGAAGTAATGGATTTGCAAACACAATCTTACCACTCCAGGTTGCTTGATGAACCATAGAATAATTCCAGAAGATGACTATGCTGATGGGAAGAGTAGAGTATTAATTTATTTGCAATACTGCACAAACACATGGAAATCTGGGGACTGCCCAGATTTATGAAGTCCATAGCTATTAGTTTCCCTAGATGTTTTTCCAGCTAGAAAATTCCATGGAAGTGGTCAGAAAACACTGACATTGAATTTGCGTGATCTGTTGAAAATTTCCTTCCATGCCACTCTTTCTGAACATCTATTTTAAAAATATATCTATTTTTAATATATTTTAAGCATAGCAGTTTGAAAGCAAAAATAAATAATAGTTCTAAGTTTCTTATTAAAAAAATGGTTTTAAGCATCTCTAACATTTGATCTGAATCTCTTGTTTCTAGGTACTTGTTTGCTTTATTCCCTTCAGAACTTCATTGATGTTGCTATTCTGGATGCTTATTATTAAGCTTCCTTTCTCATTATGCAAAAAACTAACTGCATGACCAACTAGACTTGGCTATACAGACCTATTCTCTTGGCAAGAAACCATTCAGTGTTTTTACTATTTTTCCTCCCTTAAATAAATAAATCAGACAAGAACACAAACAAACAAATCAAACCTTATGATTAGTATGCCAGCAAGAAGATAAAAGGGTACTTTTTTTTTCCCACAGCACAAATAGAAATGTCTGAGAGTATCATTCTTTCAGTTACTGATGCTTCTTGATATTTTCCTCATGTGATACTTCACTACTGATTCTTTGAGCTGCTGTGCAAAACCACATCTACAATTTCAGGCTTTTATGCAGCACTTTCTTTTCTCTTGCAGGCCTGGGTTTGCCTTGGTTCCCTCCAGCTAGAACAGAGTGCTGGCACTCCACAGACATTAATCCATGTGTGGCAGCACACGGAGGACCATTCACACCCCAGAGAAGCTAGCTTGCTCATGCATTTTCTCCCTAGTACACGTTTGAACTCACAGATGGTTCAGCACATCTCCATGGGGTTCAAGTTACCCAGGTCTTAGTAGTCATCAAGGTCCACCAACAGGACCTGGCACCAACAAGGGTAACAAATCCCCACAAGCAAGAAGAAAATTCTGCATAGTTCAGACAGCATTTTATCCTGGAAAAGCCAAGTTGAGAAGAGCTGAGTAATAGTGCTAGACATCCAAAAGTGTCTAACACCATTATGCTCTTTTCAAGAGACTGTGTACAACAAACACAGACCTCCACAGTTTAACGAGTGTTTGTAGCTGCAACAGTATCAGCTTTCATTTTCACATAATGTGGACAGAGACAGTTCAGCTTATTTTGCGCTAATTCGAGTGTATATAGGCTGTAGAGAATATTGTTTCTTTGTATAATCAAATAGCCACCTATAAAAATGATACCATTCCATTCTTATACAGATTGTCTAACAAGTACGACTGGTACATCACCTTCACCTGTCCACTGTAAACATCTTCAGATATTTCTAACATAACAAGTCACATTTTTTCCAGTTTCCAAGCCTGAACATTACTGAACGTTTATACACTAAAAAAGACCTTAACCTCAAGTTAAATATCACCAGTAAGACTTATCAGAGTAGCATGTGAGTTCTGCCCGTTGCCATGTCATCAGCAAAGAATGCATGGCATTGCAGATTTTCCATCTCAATTGTCTTGTCCTAAAATCAACTACAAACCCCACAACTCTTTACCACATTCTGTCTCAAGTTATTCTCCTAAGTTATAGCTTACACAGATGTAAACAACAACCCTAAATTTGGCTAATGATGCTATTCTGCTGGCAGAGAATCACAGTGACTGATCTTCAAATAACTGGACAATTACAAAATTTTCTAAACCATGATAAGGAGATTTGATAAGCCCCTTTTGTTAATGGATTAATTTAAAACCACAACAAACAGCAACAAGAAAGAAACAAACAAGAAACAACAATCAACTACCCACAACACTCCACAAAATGAGAACAATCCAGGAGCTCAGACACAAGATTTTTCAGGATAAGGCAGGAAGACTTGGAGTCTCTTACAACAGACTTGGAGACTTTGATGATACGTGTTCTTTCACCACACTCTGTGAGGCTAGTTGCTGATATTGACAAACTAAGCCACACATTTGATACTTTTAGTCTTATTTGATAATATTTGCAGAAATAGCACTACATAGGCTGTCCTCATCAGCACACATCCTCTATTCTGAAATCAACCCACCTCTTGACCGTTCAGCAGCTAACTCAGTTGCAGTAAACCTATAGTGTACCATGGAAACTGCTGAGCGTTCCTGACTTCTTCAGCTCGGAGCTGTGGACACTGATACAACCAGAAGCTAAACTACTTGGGAGACAGACATGGAAATAACACTGCTTCCTTGGATAGTAACCAGCAAGTATTGAATTCTTTTCAGGCATAGTTTCAGCAAGAAACGTGGAGAGTACTGCTGTCTTAGAAAACCTGAAAACCTGTAGTTTTTTTTCTCCAGAGATGAGAACTGACTTTTAACTCCCTCCAGGCAAATAAAGGAACTGAACTTGAGACTACACATTCTCCCATCACTATAGGAATATCTGCAAGAAAAATGCTGAGGAAAATATACCACTGCATCTCCTTTACAGAAAGAATGTTAAAAATGGAGCTCCAGGGTCATTGTCTGCAAGAGCTGTCTACTACAGCTGTCACCCTTGCTGTGGCTTCCTAAGAAGGATACAGTGAAGGATTCACATTTAGGTCATCTTTTTTTGGCTGCTTGCAGGCCAGCCCATTGCCCCGTCCTTAAGCAGGTCACAAGTACACAATAAATCAAGGCACTGAGTCCTCAGAGTCAGAGTTCTTAGTCATTCTGCAGTTGTCCTAAGTGTTAAGGGTTGAAAATTCAACCTTTCTAGCATCCAGACTTCTTTCTAGAACTACTCTTAAGTCACTCGAGTTTAAGTACAAATTCACACATTGTAAAGATGGATTTCTATGACCGTACCAAACACAGTAACTATATCAGAGATCCAAGGTTGTAAAAACTGATGGACAGGTCTCTAAGCCAACTTTTGTATCATGAAGTCCAGGACAAGTCCTACACTAGAAATTCAACCTGAGAAACAATTTGAATACTTTTTTTAATTATTCCGTGTCCCTATTTAACTGCCACACTAGGAGGACATTAAAAAAGAAGAGCACAAGCAAAGTTACACTTTTGTGACACCCTTCTTTTAGTAAGCATATTTGTTGCTTACAGTCATCCAGGGGGATTAACAGGGGTTGTATTACAGTAATTCATGTAGCCTGTCATCAGCTACTACAGTAAATTACACTGAGCTTAAATACAAAATAAGAGAGAGAAAAAAGACAGCTCCAAGAAGAAACAGTAATTGCTTTTTTTTTTAAAAAAAAAAAAAAAAGTAATAATAAATGGTTTACTGCAGTCAAAATGGGAAAGGGAAAACCAGGAGGTAAGAGCAACTACATTCTCCTTTGAAGTATCATTTTTACAATCTATTTCCTTCTCTTAGGAGTTTTAAACATCAGTTTTCAAAGCACAGTTTAAAACTGCTAGCAAATTTCCAACAACAGTCTAAATTGCTATGTCCAAAGTCAGGAGCTTCACAGACAGCAGTTCTTTCTGAATAGTGCACTAAATCATCTTTATTTTTCCATTGATAAATTCCATGTTGTTAATAGGTGTTAATCACACCTTCATCAGTATGCAGAATGCCTTCTATTGTGTAGATGCTGATTACAGGTAATTTGGCAGCTGCTATAATGTGTTAGCTGCTTCAGCAATGTAGAATATATAATGACAGCTATACTTTCTGAATTTTTATTTAGTCACAAATGTGTTTCTCGCTACAAACACTTCATCTGAGTGAAAGCTAGTCACAATACTCTGGTATTAATGCAAGAGCAGAACAGCATGGCATGCTCTACAAGTAGACAGGATGATGTAGTTTGGGCTAGCTGGCCAGAAGTCAGTCACGAGGTTAGAAGTGAGGATTTTGCAAAGGTTTGAAATCGTAGCCCTGGAAACCATTACCATCCGTACATTTTTCTTGGAATATTTTACCTTATAAACACTTGCTGTAGAAGTACAACTATCAGAATCAAATAGCATTCATGTTCTACAAGCAAAATCCTCATCTGGAAAAGATACCAAAGAGAGACACAATCTTTAACAGAGTTAAACCATATTTGACCCTGTAGCGCATTTAAAATTAACCGCTTTAGACAATCTTAGAAGATAACAGGAGGAAGAGTATTTACTAGTGCATTTTTATTCAATTAGTATTTTAATCTTTCTAACTAGCAATTGAAACAGAGGAGCACAGAGAAAACAAGGGGGAAAAGGAAAGCAGCTTTCCCTGAATCTATTCACCAATTTTCAAATATAAGAAATTTATTTTCTTCTATAATTTGTCAGGTTTAAACCTTTTTTTTTTTTCTTTAAACTTACAGATTTGAATATGATCTACTTGAAAACAGTTGTATGTTAACTTTGATCTAGAAATGTATGTTAGCTTTGATCTACGTTAAAGAGAATAACTTCACACTTTCTTACTGGTCTCCATTACTTTCATTAAAACAGAAGAATCAAAATATACTCCCCAATTCAGTTATTCTAACCACTTCGCTTAAAAATGATATTTTACCCTTCCAGACATACAATTACAGAACACATCAGTTTTAGATCAGCTCTGTACATGATCAGGACACTGAATAGCAGAGTAGGCTGGTACACTGAATGAAACTAGCTTGTTTCTCTAGCTGTTCAAAAGAAATTATCAAAATGAACATGCGGTGCTGAATGTCTCACTTATAAGGGTTATAACATTCTTAATATATGAGGTGGACAGATTTTCAATCTACGTGCTCTAAAGCAGCTTGTGATGTTGTGTTTTTTTCCTTTCTTGGCAGAGTCAAATTTATTTTTAAGAGATTTTTCATGAGACAGTCCCTCATTATAATGTGAAAGTGCAATGTCTTGCTGCTGTAGATTTAAGTTCTGCCCGTTTGAAAGCATTATTACTTTCCTCACATTGCAGAGCAGGTTTAAAAAGAACAATAGTCTCTAAAAATAAACATAACAGACTCTCAGGCAATGTCAAATGCAATGGAAAAAGAGTGATGAGAGTTCTCCAACATGAGTTTTAATGAACCTTTTTCCTCTGTTGTGTCAGTGCAAGTATCATTTATTTTTAAAGCAATCGGTCACAGCTTTCTGCTAGAATGATGGCCTCTTGACTGATTTTGCCAAAGTGCAGAACAATAAGGAATAATAATATTCCCAAGACTGAAGTCAGTAATGAACAAAATTTGAAATCAGCTGAAACAAAGTACTGTATTAACGTGTCTGTAAAGTCGTGAAGTATATGGGCTCTAAGTCTTCAGACCACAAGACAGAAGCCAGCCGCTAACTAATAAAGATAAGGAAGAAGTAATTTTCCCCTGTAGACATATTATTCCATAATCACCCATCACAAGAGTGCACCATCCCTTACCCCTTCCAAAAAACAAACAAACAAACAAACAACCCAGTCTCTATAATTTCTCTTCGTTCCTCTCCTGGGACAGAAAGGGGCTGCTTAAACAGATAAACCCAATAGAAAATTAAATGTTGTTAATACACTGATTACTTTTACAATATTGTAAACAAACTGAAGAAAGCAAATACTTACTGTTTCAAAAACAAAAACTAACCTGTGTTTAAGTACATAAAGAGAAACCATCATAAAAAGCCATGATACAGGCTCATTAATAACCAATCTGAAGAAGCTTGGTTAGTTCAGGTACCATCAGAAGGCTTAAATCAGAAAAAGAAGTGCAACAGACCAACTAGACTTTTTCATCTCAGAATCATTTTACTTTAGACACCATCCTCCTTCATTGCTGTTGTCTTTTTAAAAGAATTTGCTCCTAACTGCATCTATAATCAACTGTTATATCCTAAGAGGTGTTTGAAATTAAACGTTGGTGTTTTTTTTTTTTTGCACAGACAAGACTGATTCCCTGCTTGTAAGCATTCAGGGCTAAAAACAAACAACAAAACCACCACCAAAAAAACAAACAAACAAAAAAAGAACCACCAAATAAACAAACATGATAACGTTGACATAGTTGTGCCTCTAAATAAGCAAACTTGTCCTTAATACTGACAACATATGCTTGAAGAGATCACCCAGTGCAGAGACATCCAACTAAGTCTGAAGGCATTGCTGTATTGTGCTTTCAAGCACTATTTTAACTGCTCAGAATTCACTATGTGGGGAAAAAAAATCCCACAAAATAGTAATACATGTGGACAGATCTTTCTGTGTAGATTATCTCATCACAAGTTTGATACCCAGTAGAGTAAGGACGGGCACTGTTCTATGGAATCTGACTGGGTAGAGAGGGAGGCAGGTGGATGGAACAGTTGTTTCTCCAGCAGAAAGTGCACAAAATGAATCAGAAAAATTCTGAGACAGACAGAAAGAAAAAAATCATCTTACGGGTTGCCAGAGCTTTGCCATGAAAAATTTGACTCCAGCGGACTGCCATACTGTTGAAAGCTGATATATGTCAGCTAGATTCATCTTCCTTGTTCCTAACCGTTACTGCTCTACAGTCAGACACAACACAAAGCACTGCTGCAAAACTCTAGCAATACTTTATTTTCATATTTCTTTGGCTGATTAGAAGGAAGAGGGGAATCAACAGTTTTCCATGACATGTTTGCTTGCGTAATCCGGAAAATTTAACGTACAACTGAAAATATTAGGGTGTGTCGAGAGACCTGTGTGTAAAAACTCCCACTTTTTTTGGAAAACAAACTTCTTCCTTCTCCTCTCAAGGAGGACCAGTACAAGAATGACATCACAGTTGAAATTATAAAATAATCTCAACTACCTTATGCTAGGAAACAGGCACATGAGTAGACTGCTCCCCACAAAGTCTACCAGACAACAAAGAGTTTTCAAGAAAATTCTTTAAGATAAAGTTGAACATTAAAAGCAGTCAGAATAATTAGAAGTCTTATGGTTCTTACATATCACTTCTTTTCATCCACAATGGAAAACTGCTTTACAAGGCTAGTTTTCCTAGCTGTATCTTACAAATAATGGAAGTCAATCACAAGGAAATGAAATAAGCTAGACATGGCAAACAACCAAAAAGCAACAAGCCTCAGTTCCTTAGGTCCACGCCAGTACTTGAACATTCACACTATGCTCAGCAAGAAATGGATAGATATTTGGAGAAAGGTGTATTTCTTATGCTGACTTGGCTTCTCAAAGAATATTAGGTATTCTTTTTTCAAAACATTTAAACAAACTAAAAGATTTACAGATATAGCTTGGTGGTTTTAAATTATTCTGCATCAGTATTCCAGCACAGTCTTTTTACAAAGATTTTACGCAAAGTAGCTATGAGCAAACATGGCACAGTAAGGTGTTAGGAATCCTTGATCCTCCAAGAGTCTCTATTTCAATTTTCTCCTGCACAACTGCAAGTTGACACATTTTCTAACCTTTGAAATAAGCTAGGCTTTTCATACTAGATTATGTTTTCCTTTGAGAATAAGTACAATAATCGGCTTGTTTCTACTCATAGGCTAACTAGTCTATATGAGGGAGATGGTATTTATAAACAAAAATGCATACACCTGCAAAGTCTATTGCTGTAAGAATTGCTTCTCTTTTTTCCCCCCCATCTCTTTGAAATTCTAAATCATCCTTATCTAAAGTTCAAATAAAATTCACGAACCAATTTCCATTCAAAATTGAAGTATTGTTTCAAAAAGACACATCACTGAAACCACTTAGAAGAAAAGGTCTCCTATTCATATATATATATAAATTCCTTATACGTGCAATGTACACTGACTATTACATCTGAATTATGGGGCTGCTCTGAAAGTTATGCCTACTATTTTATTAGTTTGGCTATTAACATCAGAGGCAGGTGGTGGTACGGCAGAAGAGGCTGAGTATTCCCACCAATATTCTGCAGCATGTTGTTGCTATGTGACAGACAGCAGGAGAGGGGCAGTCTGAAACAATGGCATCTGACATGAAAGCAGGCATGAAGCAAAGGTGTGTCACTGAAATCCTCCATGCAGAAAAAAAGCACCATTCATCAATACTTGAGAACATTTATGGAGACCAAACAGTGGAAGTGAACGCAGTCAGTGGTCCATTTCAGCAGTGGTGAGAACGACAGTGGGTCATCCCCACTGGTGCAAATTTTTATGAACACTGCACGCAGTTCTTGTTCATTGCTGGTGAAAGAGCATAGATAACAGTGGTGGCTACGTTAAAAAACAGTCTTTCAGAGGTAAGAATTTGCTCAATCCAATATTGTTATTGTGCTCTTTGAATATGTTCTAGTTTCCATGGAAATAAATAGGAGGCATTACTTTCAGAATGACCTATGTATGCTTACAATTCATGAAGTAAATCTTAAGCTATTAATCTTTATTTCACATTTCCATTTTAAAGCTTGTCTTAGATTTACTGTACCACTTTTTTCTTTTCAAAGCTATGTATTATTTCTAATACACCACTATGTTTTCCTTTTCTTTGGAACCAGAAGATACGGGTTACTATATTGACTTATAAATACATATTGACTTTCTATACTGACTTACAAAGCACCATGTAAATTGTTGGCATTCTGCACTAATCAGAAAACAAATTCAGGGCTGTTAGCGAGAACCAATGAAAAATTGCTTTTATTTCTGCTCAAGTTTTCATAAATATGGCTATACTGTGTAAAACACTTTAAAAAAAAAAATTATACTCTGTTAGATTAATGCCACCTGATCTTATTTTTAGACCTATAGGAGCTTTGTAAGCTATTGCTAGGTTAGCTGCCATACTAACTTATTTCTTTTACCAACAGAAAAGACATAGTCATCAGTGGCTCAAACTCAACGATACTGCTTTAAAATATGACATGTATGGTTGAGAAAAGGGTTTGGGATTGACTCCTTATAAGCCTTGGCCTCCTGACAGATTTTTTATTTTTATTTTTTTATTATTTTTTTCAGATAACTGTGATGTTGGCCAGGGCTTGGTAATGGCTTTTATTGATGGGGTACTTCATTGCAGGGAGAATGGAGATTTGAGAGGTTGCTTGGAGCACAAAAGAGGACATGAAAGAAGACACAAAGGTTGGTGCTGGAAACAAGTCAAAAGAAACTGCGTGGCAGATGGTATCCCAGAAAGGAAGGACTCTATGGTAAGATTCAGATGTGAAAGAAAAAGTCAGCCCAGATGGTGACTGACAGCACTGATTACAAAACTCAGTTCCCATTGAAGGCAATGGAAGCTTTATTCCAGTAATGAGGATGGATGCCTATGAAGACTTTTTTTTTTTTTAATCTTGTTTTCAATGTTTTCCCAAAGAAAGACTCTGCAAACACCTTTGTGATTGTATAATTCAAGCCCTGATATCCAGACAACAAAACAGTTGACAGTGTCATACTGTAACTCGTACATAAAAGCACAGAATATTAGCATACATGTATTTAGGAAAAAGAGAAATAGAACAGTTTTAAATCTATAACAGACCAGTGTGGGAGCAGGTTTTAGCAAATAAGCATTCAAAACTAGATTCCAAGAGAGTTCTTTGAAAATACCTTTCCCATCTTACATGTACTGTTTTGCATTGGCAAATTCATATCATGCTATTCACTTGGAGGGAATAAAAAAGAGAGAAGAGAAAAAATAGGAAGAAAGAAAGAACGGAGAGAACAGCTTTTGTCTTCACCAGTTACTGTCAGCAAACTATTAAGCGGTATTCTGGTAAGCACCTGGCAAATCCATGATCAGCACAGCCGACAGAATCCTAATGAACAAGGTTTCTTGTAAGTAACCCTACTGAGGACACAGAAAGAAAACATTTCTGTCTTTCTTCTTATCCAGTTATGCCACACATTCTTGTGGTAGGTTCTATTCATATTGAAATCCAAAGTACAGTTTTGATATCAAACAAAGCTTAATACCAGGAAAATGTGAATAGTGTGCAAAGAGCAAAATACCATATTCATAGCTATTGCTACCCAAGAGTACAAGTTACAGGAAAATGTATGTAAAATTCTGCAGACATCTCAGAGTAAATATTTTCAGACCACAAGCTCGCCTTTATATGCAATATAGGCAGTGTAAGTAAATATTTCCTCTCAGCTCTAGAAAGCAAACAAACAAACAAACAAACAAAAAACCCACAACAAAAGTCCACAAACCCCCACCCAGCTCCACAACCACAGACAATACCATAATCTCCAATACAGCACGTTCCTTATTACATTCTGCCATATTCAACATGTTTTATTCTGGACAAGAAAAATTGAACACTATTAACAGGGGAGAAAAAGAGAAAACAGTTATACAAAAAGTAGGGTAAGCGTGCAGAAGATCTGCTACCAACAGAGAGGATGGAGAGAGGGGTCAGTGCCTACATTAAGACCAATTGAAGCTCTGAATCTTGAAATCATGTTTTTGTCTCCCACAGATATTAAATAATGCACCAAGACACAGATTGATAATAGGAAAATGCACACTTACGGTTACACCTAGTTTAGGAGACTCTCTTTCTTGGAGTGCCACATCTCAAATTCACTGTAAAGCTGAAACACTGGATCTCTATGACATTTACTTTTGTCACTGACTTAACAGAAAATTCTCTAGCATTCAGTAACTCACTCAAATTCCCTATGTTCCACCACTTGATTTTCCACCAGCATCTACTATAGATGACTTTAGCTTACTCATTATTAGTATAAGAATGACTTTTATAAAAGTAATATGAAAATGTCCATCTAGACAACTATTTGTTTTGGACAACGATCAACAGCACATCATAAGATATAAATACGTAGCAAACAAGCAACTTCACTTCCCTACTTTACTTCTCCAGTCTCTAGCAACTGGTTTAAGGACTTCAGTAGATAGAGATGGTGTCTTTAGCATTAATGCATTTTTCTTTGATGAATGCATTCAATTGCTTTTTGCAGCTACACAGACTTTCAATACCTACAATCCCTGGTTTGGAAAGCTCTGCAGTTTAATAGCCTACTTTTCAAAGACCCCTGCCTGCTATTCGTTTTGAACCCAGCACACTACTTAATTTGATGTTATTATTTCTATTGAAAGAGAAAGTGAATTAAGTGATCTTTGCATATATTTTCCATGTTACTCTCTTCTACGATACCTCTATCGTGTTTATTCTCAGTACTCTCTTCTCATCAGTCACTCAACAATGAAGCCTTTACATAATTTAGTCACCCTTGATAAGCATCTTTTCCACCCCATCTGTGATGATTATGATTGCACCAGAATTGCATACAGTATTTCAGAGTGCAAAATGAATTTACACAGTAGTAATAACATGTTATCCTCTTTGAAATGAAAGCTAACATTTTCATAAAACTAATATAAGCATCAAGAGCTCTTTCCTGAGTAGCAATTACTACCTCAAAAGTTATTGCTGTGTATGTAGAAGTAGGATTATTTACTTCTGCATTCACCTGATTTTATATATATATATCCACATTTTATTTCAGAGGGCTTGACAAAGTAAGACAGAAGATTATGTTATAGCAGTAATATCCTGCCTGTATCCTACCCCAGATTTCTCCCTTGCCTTTTTTTTTTTTTCCATTTCTATCCATTATAACAAATCTTCCAAACACCAACCATTGATCCCACAGGTCATTGTCTTCTTCAGAATAGATGACTCGAGTTTCGAAGTACAGCAAACTCAAAACTCAAGAGTTATTTTCCTTCCTGAAGATTCTTCTGAAGCAATTTGAATGAATCTTTCAGGATTTGTTTTGCGTGTTCTCTCCTCTTAAGTAGCTTCATGTTTAAGATGTTTTCCAACCTCGTGGGCATCTCAGTCACTGCCAAGTCACTGCTCTCCTTCAGAAGTTGGGATTCTTAATTTCAAACACTGTTTTTATCCCTCTTTTATAGTTAAGAGGCCCCTAAATTGACAGAAGAAATTGCTCTAGGGAGGAGCACGTTCTGTTTCTATTAAGGACATTTGCTGAGATGTAGCTTTGGACTACGAACAGTCAGCTTTCAGCTCTCTTTTTAAAAGGCAAATTTAACAAAAACTACAGCTGCAGCCTAAAGTTGCTAGTGAAACATATTACATTATTCGGGTACCTAAAGCACTGTCAGACTTTCAAAGTCCACTGCCTCTGAAGCATGAGCAAGGCCAATTTTACTAAGATTTCTAGATTTGAGGGGCTTTTGTTGCTGGTGTCTTGTTCTGCCCATAATGTTAACTCCGGAGGAGAAACTGCTCAGAAAAGCAGGCTAAAGTGAACTCCTGAGACATATTCAGGATGCAAAGATGACGACATCCTTATTTTTGAAAAATGAATGAATAAATAAATAAATTCAGTATGCTCACATTCTAACACAGCTCTCAAAGAAAAATGCAGCAAGCAACACTCCCTACTCCAAAAAGGAGAAGAAATATAAAGTTACCTGTGCAACAATTAATATAAAGTTACCTGTGCAGTAATTAAATGTGTGTAACTTTTACAAGAAAAAAATTAAATTCAATGCTTTTTTTTGAATGAACTTCTGGGAAATTATCTGCAATACAGAATTCTCCCAGCCTGCACCACAACGAGCAGCAGTTTCCCACTCCCATGCCAAAGCCTGAGGTGAATCATTCTCGTGCTTCTTGGTCTGAAGTACAGACTCCCTTATGGCTACATCCTTCAGAACTCAAATGCTGCTTCAGTTCTGCCCAGCCTCAGCAAACATCTTGAGAGAGGTCACAGCCTCCTCTTAAGAGCAGCTTCAGTTTGCGGTATAAAATTATGAAGCATGCTTTATTCACACACAGCTTCAATTCACTACAACGTTAAAAGCCCACAGGTCATGTTTGTATGATGCAGTTAACATAAAACTAAGAGCTTACTGCAATCAAAATAAATGGATCATTAATCCAGGGTATTCCAAAGCAGCTTTACTAATACACTAAAATAAATTAGAATAGAGAAGCAAGGTTGCAGTTAGCATGTCTTCAAAAAAAAAAAAAATAAATAAAATAAAAAATTGTAACTCAATAACAGTACATGCCAGAGATTCAGATTAGAGACACATGCAAGGAGAGGCATAGGAAACACAAGAACAGCATGACTTAGAAGCACCAGAAATACATTTAATGGGATACAGAAAGGAACTATATGCCACTCTTCTTCTGGCTGTATATTTTCCTTTCTTTCACATTTCCTTCTCATCCCTTCTATCCTAACACTCTGGCAGGTTTTCATTCTTCATTATCATGAAAAGAGAGTAGCTGGTCTCTAACAACCAGATCAGTAAATGGGAGGTTAATCTGTAATATGAAGAAGGTTACTCAGTGGAAGAGAAGGTCAATCGCTTGATTTTTTTTTTTTTTTTTAAATCACAGATCAGGAGAAAAGCAGGTCAGCAAAGCATGTTGCAGAGACAGCAGCTTGGGGCAAGTTTTTTGGAACAAACTCGTTTACTGTCTCCTACACAAATGGATCATAGGAGAGTCCATCATGTAAAGGGCAGAAAGGACTGAAAGGCAGATTGGAAAGAATCAAGAGTATAAACGATATGAGCCAACATCTCTATTGCCCACACATTGCAAGGCTTAGAAATAGAGAAGAAAAAAAAGTTCAGTAGATCATCCAAAGTAGTCACTGTGCAAAAACTGTACATAAAGCCAGCCCACATACAATCTGTGCAGAAAGAGGGACTAGAGGAAAAAAAAAAAAAAAACAACCACATATGAAACGTCCACATTCATGAAAAAAAATGGAAAATGCCAAAGACACTTTAGGCTGCACTGAATTTATATCCATAAACATACACTTTCCCCACATATTTGCACAGCTTCTAAGATTGTTAGGACATGCTACATTAAAAAAATACCCTCCCTCCCAATGCAGGAAGCAAAGCAATGGTCTCCTCAGTACCTCCTGTCTGTAAACAAATGCAGGCAGAATCACAGAACGGTTTGAGTTGGAAAGGACCTTTAAAGGTCATCTAGTCCAGCTCCCCTGCTACGAACAGGGACACCTACAGCTCCATCAGGTTGCTCACAGCCCCACATACTTACACATAAGTACTTTTATAAAAGACAGAAGGCACATGAAAGCCCACACTAAAAAGCATTTCTAAAGAATTTATTCTACTAACAGTATTTTTAAAATGCTCTCAAGAAGAATCTCAACTCTCTGTGTTTTGGTTAGGTTTTAAACTTGATTCAGTTGGATTTCACTCATATAAATCACAGAAGAAATGTTACTAATTCACAAGGACAAAGGAGAGTCTTTCAAGACCTCCCATCTGAACAGGTTGCAGTGTGAGGCAGTAAGTACATGTTTCCTGGGCTCAATCTCCTGCGTTCATTTGTCACGTGCATCCATTCCAGATGCAGAAGCAGGATGCTGCTTAGCATGATGCCACTTCCATTTCCCTTCACCCATTATAAAATACGATTTTTCAGCATTGCTTCTGAAGGAGACATCTGTTGTTTGTCTTGAGCATTTGAAGAAAAATTTCTATTTCCCTTGTTCATACTGATGTTGCTTCAGTAAATACACCTTTGCTTTTTATGACTGCACTGTCACTCTAAGTGGAGCCAGGAAATGTGCTGCAGTGCCTGGAATTCCTGAACAATAACTAGATACAACCCCAGTCTTAGAAAGAATAAGACTCGTTTGTAATAGCAGCTCTTTGTAAAGTACTTCTTTATGCTTTGGTACGGATGGCTTAAATAATGTCTTGGCATCTTTAATAGCTCTTGATGACTCCTCTCCTCAAGAAGTGAGGAAATAGGGAAGAAGGGGAAACATAGTATATGGTCACAGATCATGTTCCAAATCAAATATATACAGCAGTGCTGCAGGAACACTTTTCTGTGAAGCTTTTGCATGCAATCTTTTAAGTTTTCTGATAATTTTAAAGCCATCCCAAGTACTTTTTAATGTCCATCTATGCTGTGACTATAGCCATACTGTAATTTCAGTGGAGAATTCATTATTGTATCATAAAAGCTCCAGATTTACATTTTTACACTGAGTTATAATTGCCAAATTTGATCAGCAATTTGACTGTCACTTCAGTTTACACTGAGCCATTCTGGAAAAAACAACATGCATTCAAGCCTGTCATTCATTTTGAGTCCATATCAAACTCAACATAAAATGTAGTCATTTATCAGAGCCTGAAATGCTGCAATATTTTCTTGCAGTATGGCATTAATATGTCTCTTTCATGCATTTTCCATGCTAATGTGAAACTGTTATTCAGTAGAAAAAGCAATCTAAAAATTTCCAGGATTTAAGCAATCAAAATAATTTATCCAATCATCAAATAGATTTAAAAACATTAAAGAGACTAAAATGTGTTCTCTCTCCCTGCTCCCCATGAAAAAAGCAACACACAACACACAACCACCCTACAAGAAACAAACCAGGAGGAAAAAAAGCAAGAAGCAGTGGTGTACTGCTATGCTGAAAATAAGAAGTCTTTCCCCATTAAAGGATGACAGGAGGCATTCTGCCATTCATATAGAAAAACAATATGAATAACTGCATTAAATCCTAGATTATATTCTGTGTAGGACAGATTCAGAGCTGGTGAGACGCTGAAGAATATTAATTCTGCTTAAATTTAGGTAAAATTTGCCATCTCTTCTAAAGTAACTACGCCTCTATGGACTTCGTCAGAGACTGCAATAATCTTGCCAAGGGTATAGTTAATCTGCTCAGAAGAGAGATTTCTCTTGCAGGAATCTGCTCGAGTTAGCTGTTATAGGAAGAGATCTTACAGAAGGAAGCACCTCAGACCTCACAGGTGCATGTGCACGTACCTGTCTTTGCCTACTCTGACACGACCACATCGAGCCACACATTACAGTACACACACAACCTCTAGCCCAGGGACTGAATGGCAGAGCGCAACAACAAACTGGCTGTTACAGACAGTTATGTTATCTGATGCAAAACTGGGAGATTTAATCACAGTGAGGCAAAAACACATGGGGTGAAGCACTTTTCTCACACTACAGAAGCTGCTAGAGTTGCAGGACTGCATGTGGAGAGCCTCTACTTCCCAGACATCAGCTCTGAACAGAGAGACAGGGAGCCCTTATGCTTCCCAATCTTCACCTACAAGCAGAACTTGTACAGTGTGGTTATAAAGTGTTCTTTCTTGTCCTAAACATTTGTTTACATGCTCCTAGTACTTAATTTATAGAACACTATTTTCAGAGAGCAATAATAAATAAATAGGTTAAAAATTCCTAAACAAACTCATCTATTATTCCACTTGTATTCTAAGTACAGGTATGAAAAATTATGCTTCTTTAAGCAAATGAGCACCTTAAGTTATTCTGATAAATCTACACTTACACACTCCAGTGAGCAATCCAATTTCCAGAGCACCCTGTTTTAACACGAGTGTCCTGACCAAATCCTAGTTCAGATAATTACTCTGCCTGGCTACATCTCTTAGCATCATCGCATCCTGTCATAAACTGCTGTATAGCATGGAAGCAAACTGCTAAAATCCCCACTGCATTTTAAGCTCAGAATCAATGGCTTATCACTGATTGATGAAACAGTTAAATCGTAAAGGCCAGATTTTCTGGTCTGCTATGTCCCATTTACACTCTAAGTTCATCGTTTTTTACAGACAGCAATGGGCTGAGTGCAGGGAGCTGCCCTCGGTGAGGCTCCCATGAGCTGCCATTGGTCCCAGATCTTCCCACTCCATGCAGTTTGCTGCTCGCAGGGTTCAGAAGAACACATGCAAATATTCTTCAGCTACATCAGGAAAGCGTCCTGGCAGATGACAATCGGATGAAGCATCTGCCAAATGCTGTTATGTCCTGTCACCAGAGACTTGGCTGACAGTTTCAGGCCCTGGATGGTAACCAACAGGAGATGGGGGGGGTGGGAGGGAACGGGATGCTGCAACTGTCTATTAAATCCATGTTTCAGCCAGTGACTGCTTGCTAAAGCAAGAACAGATCTCCTGAAAACATAAGAAAAAGGGGGGATAGGGAATTCCTTTTATAAGATCTGCCAAGAGATTTGAAAATGGCAGCGCAAGACAGTGCCACACCTGTGAAACACTGCCTAGAGCAGGAACATGGCAGCCCTGACCAAAGAAGGAACAGGCATCCAGCCTGGAGTGGCATTTCTGACATTAGCTGCACATACACCTCACCATTTGTGTTCCAACAGTTCTGTTAATATATTGCTATTACAATAGTGTTTAAATAGCTGGCTTGAATTAGCAGGTGTTTGCATTGACTTAGAGGCATATCTTCTCCTCTTTGAACATAGACGTGAAAATTAAAGAAATGAAGGCAAAAAAATTTGAAAGAGAAGCAGGACACCCTATTAAGCTCAGGGTTCCTTCCACTCCTTCTCCCATGAAGCAAACTTCACTTTCCAAGCAGCCATCCTCAAGCAGGCCTCTCCCCAGCAGTTTTTCATAAAGATGGGAGGGATTTCTCTATCAAAGGCATATTTTGACAAAGACTGCACAGCCCAGCCCATCACCCCGTGCTGCTCCTTCAAACGTGGCAATTCTCAAAAAGAGCTGGAAAGCAATGAATCACAATAGAGCCTGACCTTAAAAACCAGTTTACACTGACATTCTCAGAGAGGAATTGGTACAGAAGGTTGACATCTCCTGTTAAGGCCTTTCCACATTTTAAAGAAACATTCAAAATTGGCAGTGCTATTTTGTTCAGCTGAGGTAATTTTGTCTCATGACTGTGAGGCACGTTTCTGATAGATCTAAGATTTTCAGCTGTGGATTCCTGAGCTGCACTGTATTTAACTTGTCAAGCTCTGAATTAATTTTGGTAAGCCTTATCAAAAGTAACCAAACATGCCTGCTCCTGGCCTGGGTCCACCAAAATAGTTAGCATACACTCAGATTTGCTGAAGTCAATTGCTATAAATGCCTGCATCAGCATATTGCTAGATGAAGAGCATAAGTTACCTGCCTGAGCATTAAAAAGAAAAAGATAAAAAGAAAACAGAAAGAAAAAATAATCAGAATTGTTCTTTCTTTCTTCTCTCCAGTCATGTGTCTGCACACATGGGCTGTATCTCACAGAGCCACACATGCAGGGCATGGTGCAGCCCAGCTCCCAACCACAATGCACCCAACACTGTGCTATGGTTCTCTGGACCCAAACACAAGAGCTTCACTCCCCACACAGGGAGGTGAGGAGGTCTAGGAAAGCAGTGAGTGGCATCATGCCTGGGGAGGGGGTGAAGCAGAGCTTGGTGTTCATCCCTCAGCAGTGAAGGTTCCTGCATCCCACTGCTCAGGTAAGGGAATGGAGTCCCCACTCATCCCTGCAAAATATCCACATGTTGGCCTGCACAGAGCTTTCTCAATCTGACATTTTCATTCCTATGAATCTGAAATGACTGTGCTTTAAAATTATGGCTGCACACAATAACAAGTGAAAACACATTACCAACACGAAGTTAAATCGAAATACTACTAAATATAAAAATCAGCCCATTTTATCCTGCAAGACACATTCTGTTTAGTAACATTGCTGAAAATTGATAGGTATTAAATTAACCACAGGAGGGCTCCCTCTGGTATAATGAATACAACAAAACATACTGTTAATTGCCAAAAATAATATTGTATCTTAAAACTAACAACAGTTTCAGACCTCAAACGATATTTTCCTCAGTAGGCTCCAATATTTACAGGGGAATAAAACTACACATGAGCAATTCAGATTAAAAAAATTGAATTACATAAGTGTTAACTGTCTGACTGTTAAATACTTGGTGGCAAGGAGACTGCCAGTACACTGCCTATCAAGGCACCACTGCCTATCTATCACGCAGTGCCCTGTACAGGGGCCTGTGGGCAGCCAGACTGGCATGGCAGCAGAGGGACCTAGGGAACAAATGGGGACTGAACACACTGGAAGCACACAGGAGAGGGATGAGGACCTGCCTCAAACAGCACATGCACAGAAACTGAGGCATTGTCTTATCAATAACTCTTATTTACTGTCAGCCACACACTCCCCAAAATAGTAAAAGTTAATGTCAGCAACAGTCAAGCAGCTGCTTTTGTAGACTTTGCCACCCTATTTACTCCTCTGCTAGCAAAGAAGCAAAACTCTTCTACCTTACAGGTTTATGGTGAAAGCAACCAACAGTAACCAAGACAGTGAAACAAACACCTACACAACCAGCCAACTTCTGTCAGGGCACTTATAGGAAACAGGCACCTAACCATGTCCTAACCCAGCCATGCTTAGTACAACAGTTTGGAGCTGCTGAAATTAACTGGAAAAGCATTGGAAATACTGTGATGGAGAAAAAAAAGGAATGTTTCACTTCTATCATTCAGCTTTTCTCGCAGTAAAACTGACAGGCCTAAGCAAGGCACCCAGAGTGCACCAGCAGCGAACAAATGGAGCTGACTGTCCCCCCAACAGCCATGAACATAAGTTCAGCCTCGGGCTAAATGTGAAATTTCATTTCGTTCATGGACTTCAGAAACTAATGACCTTTGCAAGATAGATTTCAGTCCTAAACCACCTCCTGGATTCAGAAACCAAAGCGGGTGCTTCCACAGCTACCAGACCTGGAAGCCGTATCTTGTGCCTGTTTTCCAACCTGCACATAGCCAGGACTTGTCACAATTACATTATTACTATCCTGATGAGTTGGTTAGACACATACCTCACGTATCCTAAGAGAAAGACCTAATCATCAGGCTAACGAGACAGAAATACAGGATTCACAGAACAAGGGAAGGAGAGCATGACTCCATCTGATTGAACAGAGCCTTCCTCTGGCAGGATGCCTGCATTTTGATCTCTGTTTTGGGCACAGTAATGCAATGGAGGGGAGAGGGAGGGGGAAGAAAAAAGGACAAAAAGGGACAAACGCAGGAATAAAAAGTGCAAACATCATTAGACTTGAAGTGGTCAGGCAGTTGGACTCTGTGAGCTTTGAAGGTCCCTTCCAACCTAACTATTCTATTCTATGAGAGTGTGAGCTGCAGCCACAGCATTTCCCATGGAAGTGCCTGAAGCAGAAGGGTGATGTTGCACGCAACACTGCACCAGAGCATAAGCAAAACAGGGCAAGAATTCTACCTTCTTATACAGGCATCAGGAATTACTTCACTAGACTGACTGCTCTCCTTTTTCAGCCAACAACACTGGCATCCCATAAAAGCAGGCACAAAGTCATCTCGTAACACTTGCACCACACCTATTTTATGGGCACTGGAAAGCTGCAGTAGGAAATTCCATTCTACTACATGAAGTTCTTTTTCACCTACTGCGACTGTATAAAAGGGCAGGTTACAGCCTTACTGCAGCCAGACAAAGCAGCACTAACTTCAGACAGCAAGTAGCCAGGTTTGCACTAGGATTACATCCTGCTGGTGGTACTGTGCTGTTCCCGCAGCAAACTAAGCTGAAATTAAAACCTTTATCAGCATATCCTAATCCCTAACCATCATGCCTTGAGATTGTGTCAAAAGAAAGTATCAAACAGGATACTAGTATCTCAAGTAATATCTCAATGACAAAAAAAAAAAAAAAAAAGTTAAACTATAGAAACTGTCATTAAAACTTAAGGATACTAAAATGTGATAAAGAATTTATAAGGCTTCTTTAATTTCAATTTCTTTTATTCCTATAGAAGACCAGTTGAAAAAGAATTCAAACAAATTTTAGAAGTTAGAGGGCATCTGACATACAGTATTTTGTCTGTACTGTTTTATTGTCAAGCAATATTTTACAGCTCTTTACTCCATATAAGGCAGATCTTAATCTCTGGCTCTTTACTTTTGAACTTCACTTCAAATACTGTGCTAAACTAAGCCCCAGTAACAGTATTCAAAATACACTGACCAAACTTATCAGTATCACAAGTGAAAACCTTGGAAAAATATGTTAGGCAAAAATGAAGTTTGTACAAAACACTCAGGTCAGTAATGCACAGAGCACTAACGTATGCAATCAGAATCATTAATGCTGCCTGAAATTAGCATTGTCAAAAGCATTTTTTTTTATCTTATAATGTGTCCTATAGAAGAAAAAAAAGAGCTCCTCCTCTCAGAAACAGACAGAATTTGCATAATGACAAAAAATATCTTATGTAACTTCTTGGAGCACGACTTTAAAGAAGAAAAAATGTCATCTGATGTTGCTATATTACAATTTTTAGGCAATACTAAAGAGCACAACTGCCCTCTCTGAGGCACTGGAACACATGGCACCCAGGGGAAACTGCTCACTGACACAAGCAGACTACGTGCAGCACACAGACTACTTTTGAACCCTGCTGTCAGGGTCACCATACTTCAAGCAGCTGCCACCATCCCTTTTTGGCCAGAGCCACAGCAGGCACCCATGGGGCTGGCAGAGCCCCATTCCCAACCCAGTTTGGAGACATCTGTTTCAGCAACGCTTCTCAAAGTTTCTCCCTCCCCTAGTCAGGGTATTGAGATTTCACTATATCACCTCCTCAGGAACACCTGATGATCAGAAACACCATTTAGCTGTTATTAAAACAAGAGGGCAGTAATTGTAAAGGTTGCATTACTGCCAGCAGTAGAGCAGAGACACATGTTCAGTATGCAGTTAATACATTAACTCATGACAGCTCTGTCCCTCTTCCATAGTCATTACATCCCATAGCAAACTGACTGCCTCGTGCCTCCACCTGTGGACCTGGGTAATTTAACACTAATTCAGCAGAAGCAACAAAAGCCTGTTACAGTTCCTGTGGGATTGACCTTGAACTGATGTTAAGTCACTCTACACAGGGAGTAATGGTATGCCAAGGGCAAAGTCAGAGCCTCAACACTCAGTGCAGTCATTCACCTTCAGATAAGAGGGGAGAAAAAGTTACCTATTATGACGTTTCTAATGTGATCTTCTCTGTTAGGATCTTCTTTCTAGCATAGTCTCAATGACCGCCCTCTTGTGATCTATTTTAGACTTCAGAGAGTTAAAGTCAAAACTTGCATTGCAACCTTCATGCCTTGCATGCACTTTGGGTTATGACGCGCGCACCAAAAGGCACAAGAACCACGTCTGCATCGTGCTCTGCCTCTGACAACCTGCTGTCCTTAGAGGGCATGACAAATTCAACACCTCAGCTCTACCACTGACAGTAGAACTACACTGGAATCAGGTGCAAGGTTCGAAGTTTCATTGTCAATTTCATTGCTTTCCCATTAAACTAAACCCATTTCTGCTTAATTAGCATTCAGGTGAGGAAGAAGAAGAAAAAAAAGAAAACGAGTGAAAGAAGACCCTTTCAGAAAACTTAAAATTTAAATGTTCTTCATTAGTAGAATGAAGCCCTTCACAGATCTAAGAATACCTTGGAGAGCAGCAGCCGAGCATCACTTTATCCGGCAGCATTTCTTTTTTTGACACTGTTTTGCAGTGATGCTAGCCAGTCACACTGTACTTAGGGCTCAGACTGGCACACATAAAGTTCACCTTATCTCAAGGCATACTGCTCTTAGAAGAGCCATGCAACGAACATGAAAACGATTACTTGTACTGAACACTTCAACCTTCCTAAATCACAATGTAAATCAGATACGGTGAAGACTACAGCACGCACCCTGCAAACTAATGACAGATACTTGCAATCAGGTATAATTTTCTTTCAGCAGAAATGATTTCCAACTAAAGTCTAGCACCTGACATCCACTGCATATTAAAACCCTCAGAAGGACAAAGTAAATTGGGAAGCTACCCTTCACATCTTCCTGTCGTAATTAGGGTATCCTCCATTCAGCACATTTCATTACTAAACTGATGACACCTCAGAGGAGTAACTTCTAGCAGCTTACATAAACAAAAAAATAAAGCATGTTGCTGTTCAGATGAAGCAAGTGCCTTAAACAGTCAGCATGTGGAGAATGTGCTATACACTCAGGTATTGACCCCTGACATTAAGACCACTAACGCACCGAAGTGACACATGGTGCTGCTTACTGCACTCCACCATGAAGGCGATGTGACTAGAAGATTAAGCAACTTCGTAATTTTTTACTAATGACCTATAAAACATTTATATTGTATTTAAATCACAATTACAGTGCTGGTGCCGAAGTGCAGCAGTGTTGAGCAGAACACACACAAGCTTTAGTAAACTGCAGGCAGGGTTTTTAAAGCACTATGATGTTACAACTCCCTCAAACAAAACTTCCCTCGATGCAGGTCTCACTGTGATTTACGAGCCGTACAGAAACCCAACGAGAGAAAGAACAACTTCAGGGGAAAAAACAACAATAACAAAAAAAGAAAAAACAAGACAGAAAGCAACCAACATTTTATGTCAACTACCGTTATTAATAAGGGTGAAAGAGGCTGTTATAAACTGGAAATATTTAGAAGCCCGATGTGGCATCAATCTGACCAGAAGTTACATGCAGAGCACTTGTAACGGGTCACACTGGTAATGTCCAAAAGATTGAAAGTTAAAAAATAAATAAATAAGTAAAAAAAAAAAAAAAAAAAGGCTGTCGAACACACCTTTGAGTTTTCAGTGGAAAGGAGAGCGGTGAGTTGGCGAGAGGGATGATGAGCATCCAGCCACACACCGCCAGACAAACCAAAGTTGGGGGCAGAACTCCGCTCCTCTCTGCACAACCTGCTGCCTTCAGCACAGCGCTGAACTCCCCGCAGCCCGCATGCTCCCGGCCCGGCCCACCCGGCACCCCACGCTCGTGCCCGCAACTTTCACAGCCCCGGCCAGCTCATCCCGGCTACCTGAGGCTCGGCGGGCTCGGCCGGCTTCACCAGGTGTTTCTCTCTATAGAGAGACCAGAGGCCGATGTCGGGCAGGAAAATCAGCGCCGCGGTGAAGAGCAGCGTCATTTGCAGAAATCTCTTCTGTTTCCTCTTCATGGCCAAAGCCGGGCTGCCGCCGCGGGGCCGCGTCCTTCCCTCCCCGCCAGAGAAACTTCGCCCGCCTGCCTCACGCCCGCCCGCCCCGCGCCCGGGCGGGGCCGCCCCCC